>NC_084634.1:6650584-6758084 GCF_033978795.1 Nerophis ophidion | reverse complement strand
ACAGGACATCAAGTCTTCTTTTGAGCTTTTCATCCCAGATTCCATCCAGGAAATCATTCTTGACTGCACTAATTCAGAAGGAAGACGTGTTTTTGGAGAGAGGTGGAAAGAAATGGACCAAATCCAATTACAAGCTTACTTCGGAGTTCTCATCCTTGCTGGAGTTTTCAGGTCCAAAGGGGAACCCGCAGAATCCCTGTGGGACGCAGAAACTGGCAGAGAAATTTTCCGTGCAACGATGTCTCTGGAAAACTTTCACATCATTTCCAGGATTATCCGCTTTGACCACAGAGATGACAGACCAGCTCGACGGCAGAGAGACAAACTAGCTGCCATCAGGACAGTGTGGGACAAGTGGGTGCACCGCCTCTCCCTGCTTTACAACCCTGGGCCAAATGTCACCATTGATAAACAGCTGATCCCATTTAGGGGCCGCTGCCCCTTTAGGCAGTATATACCATCTAAACCCGCAAAGTATGGTATAAAGATCTGGGCTGCCTGTGATGCCACTTCCTCATATGCTTGGAACTTACAAGTCTATACAGGGAAACCTGATGGAGGAGCCCCCGAGAAAAACCAAGGAATGAGAGTTGTCCTCGACATGTCTCAGGGACTCAGCGGACACAACATCACATGCGACAATTTTTTTACCTCGCACAAACTGGGACAGGAGCTCCTGAAGAGGAAGCTGACCATGGTGGGAACAATCAGGAAAAACAGCTCAGAGCTCCCACCTCAACTGTTGACTTCAAAGAACAGGCCTGTCAAGTCTTCCAAGTTTGTATACACGGCTGACACATCCCTGGTATCCTACGTGCCAAAGAAAGGCAAGAATATGGTACTCATGAGCACACGGCACGGGGATGGAAGAATCTGTGACCAGGAACATCACAAACCAGAGATCATCCTGGATTATAATGCCACGAAAGGAGGGGTAGACAACATGGACAAGCTGGTGATGGCCTACAGCTGCAAACAGAGGACTCTACGCTGGCCACTGGTGATATTCTTTGACATGTTGGACATCTCGGCGTACAATGCCTTTGTCATTTGGATGGCACTAAACCCAGAGTGGAAACGAGTGAAGCTCCAGAAAAGACGGCTCTTTCTCGAGGATCTGGGAAAGGCATTGGTGAGACCACAAATCGAGAGAAGGAAGCATATCCCCGGAACCCCAGCCTCTGCAGCCATGGTGAGGAGGATTCAGGAGGAGAATGCTGGTGCCCTGGCCACCCAGGCTACAAAACCACAATCTGCAGAGCCGGAAGTAAGTGTGTGATGCTGTTGCAGTACATGTCTGGCACTCATGTCTCGTGTGAGAGAGAGATAGAGGTGTTAGTAAAATTCCTGATCTTTTCCATTATTCTAGGTTGTGAACACCAGCAACAAGAAGAAGCGGTGCGAAGTGTGCAGACCCAAGGTGGACAGGAAAACACAATATACATGCATCAAGTGCAGAAAGTATATCTGCAACACACACACAGTAAAACTCTGCCCCTCATGTGTTGTATAGGCTAGTGGCTAAAGGCCATGTGTTCCATGGGTCTGACCTGTTGTCTTGACTGATATGTTCACTCCGTGTTCAGCTTGTGTTGTGCATCTGAATGGGTTACATTTCAAGTTCAAAGAAATAAACGTAGATGTGAAAAACCTTGCTTTACTTGTAAATTTGTTTCCACTCATATCTTGGTTTTAATTGATTTTCTTTATCATGTTTAAATAAGTTCTAAAATATAACCTAACAAAGGTAAAGGGAAAATATGAACCATATATATTGTTTATACTGCTTGTAATTGGGATGTGGTGAACATCTGTTCAGTATTTTTACGTATGAGTGTTTGATTGTGAGGCATTAAAAGCCACAAAATGCAACTGGTCCATCAGACCCACAAACGCTGGCTGAGTAACAACAATATGAACATTATACAAGGGTTATTATCAGTTTAAAACCCAGATCAGTTTGGCCAATGAAGATGAAGTCTAATAACTACAAACACACAAGCCTCCACCAGGGTGCAGTGTAGCGTACCCAGATGTAAAAAAAAACATATTTTGCACTATCAGTCTTTTCATATAAAGCCATAAAGCAGGGGTCGGGAACCTTTTTGGCTGAGAGAGCCATGAAAGCCAAAATATTTTAAAATGTATTTCCGAAAGAGCCATATAACATTATTAACACCGAATACAACTGTCAGGTTCAAACACTGATGACATCTATTAAACAGACAAGAAGCAAGGAATCAAACAGAGACAGGAATCAATTTAGCTCAATGAGGAGAGAAACCCGTAGACCTGTACACTTGTACAGTTCTACGCCTCCTCGTTCATTTGGACTTTCCCAGATTACAACAACTAAATGTGTGCATCTCTTATTCTTTTGAATGACATTGTTATACTTTTGACCATTGATGCGACTTCTTGAACAGGTGCGTTAGAAACGGATAGATGGATTAAAATGTATGAGAATGTTTTATATTTTGAAGAATATTTTTTACGAAGGTCCTGCAGTCCTGGGTTCAAATCCAGGCTCTGGATCTTTCTGTGTGGAGTTTGCATGTTCTCCCCGTGAATGCGTGGGTTCCCTCCGGGTACTCCGGCTTCCTCCCACCTCCAAAGACATGCACCTGGGGATAGGTTGATTGGCAACACTAAATTGGCCCTAGTGTGTGAATGTGAGTGTGAATGTTGTCTGTCTATCTGTGTTGGCCCTGCGATGAGATGGCGACTTGTCCAGGGTGTACCCGCCTTCCGCCCGATTGTAGCTGAGATAGGCGCCAGCGCCCCCCGCGACCCCGAAAGGGAATAAGCGGTAGAAAATGGATGGATGGATGGATTACCAGCGGAATTATTAAATACTTATCCTGGTAAGCAACGTCAGCTAAGATTTGTCTGAGAGCCAGGTGCGGTCAACAAAAGAGCCACATCTGGCTCGAGAGCCATAGGTTCCCTACCCCTGCCATAAAGGAATGGAACGTCCTCACAACAAACTTGAAAAGCTTAACAGATTCCTCCTCATTTACAATTGAAGTTAAAAAGTTGCTTTTGGAGAAATCAAAGCTGCTCACACGGTCAATAAGGTGGCCACTATGTTTGACACATCAACTTAATGTGTATTATATTCATCCATGACAGCATTTTTGTTGTAAATTGTGAGGCGTGTCTGTTAAAATCTTGGTTGTTTTTACAAATGATGACAGATGTGAACAAGAGCATGCATTGTCTTTGGGTAATGATGTAAATGAGGTGTAGTTGTATATTAAGTATGTGTCCATGAAAGGGCATTTTATGACTTTTCTAAATTTGATTACATGCTATGGTATGATTTTATTGTCATAATTTTATTGCATGATTTTTGTATCCCTTTAATTTAGGTAGCCAGGGACCGCAGATGGAAATTAACTAACTATAATCTGGTACAGAACATACATGTCTTTGAACTTAATGTTTCTGTGCAGTCTCCATTCAAATAAAGACTAAACTATAAACAAGTTCTGCTCTTCTCCATCATCACCATGTGGATCAGCATTAAAGGCTCTACTGAAGTTAAAGTACCAATGATTGTCCCGCACACACACAAGGTGTGGTGACATTTGTCCTCTGCATTAGACCCGTCCCCTTGTTCACCCCCTGGGAGGTGAGGGGAGCAGTGAGCAGCAGCGATGCCGTCCCCGGTAATCATTTTTGGTGGTTAAACGCCCAATTCCAACCCTTGATGCTGAGTGCCAAGCAGGGGTCCCATTTTTATAGTCTTTGGTATGACTCTGCCGCTACTAGGCCACCGAGAAGGCGATATTTATATAATTTATATCAGAGGTGTCAAACTCAAATACAGAGTGGGCCAAAATTTAAAACTGAACAAAGCCGCGGGCCAAAGTTGAACAAATTAATCTTTTAATAGGGACCCAGACAAGTTTTGCAATGAATATATAGGGCAGCACGGTGGTAAAGGGGTTAGTGCATCTGCCTCACAATACGAAGGTCCTGAGTAATCCTGGCTCAATCCTGGGGTCGGGATCTTTCTGTGTGGAGTTTGCATGTTCTCCCCGTGACTGCGTGGGTTCCCTTCGGGGACTCGGGCTTCCTCCCATGGAACAGGCAGAGCTTATACAACCTAATAGTGCAAAATCAACTTTCAAAAAAAATAAACTAAAAAAACATCAGTGGTATATTAAATAAAAATGTTATTTAAAAAATGAATGCCTCTTTTCTATTTGCAGCCTCCTGAGGTAAATATCAACATTAACTTTTTCCACAGGCTAATAAATTCGAAAATAAAATAAAAATGAGGTGGGCGGGGTTTGGTGGTAGCGGGGGGGGGGGGGGGGTGTATATTGTAGCGTTCCGGAGAGATAGTGCTGCAAGGGGGTCTGGTTATTTGTTCTGTTGTGTTTATGTTGTGTTACGGTGCGGGTATTCTCCCGAAATGTGTTTTGTCATTCTTGTTTGGTGTGGGTTCACAGTGTGGCGCATATTTGTAACAATGTTAAAGTTTTTTTATACGGCCACCCTCAGTGTGACCTGTATGGCTG
Source organism: Nerophis ophidion (assembly GCF_033978795.1). Classification (NCBI taxonomy): domain Eukaryota; kingdom Metazoa; phylum Chordata; class Actinopteri; order Syngnathiformes; family Syngnathidae; genus Nerophis; species Nerophis ophidion. The sequence goes on along the minus strand of NC_084634.1, from coordinate 6,753,555 downwards.
TTGACCAAGTATGTGTGTGTGAAAGCCGCATATATTATGTGACTTGGCCAGCACGCTGTTTCTATGGAAGAAAAGAGGACGTGACGACATGTTGTAGAGGACGCTAAAGGCACGCTCCCAATATTGTTGTGCGGGTGGAAATCAGGAGAATGGTTGCTCAGGGAGATTTTCGGGAAGGGCACTAAACTTCGGGAGTCTCCCGGGAAAATCGGGAGGGTTGGCAAGTATGAGTATTAGCGGTGAATGTGGTGTTAACGGCGGGGCAGCTCTAATGTTAATTTGATATTGGCTCAAGGGCCAAATTAAATTTAACGGCACCCATGATTTATATCGTCTGAATTGTGCAATTCTTACCTGGGCTAGTTGTTTTGGTAGCGGACAAACTAGCATCGACTGGCATATACTGCCTCGGCTGGCGCCTAGCAGCTGACTTAGAACTGGTGCGGACCAGGGGAATCCGACTGTTTAATTAAAACAAAGCATCGCGATGGCCCGCGACGGGTGTTGACTCGATGTGATTTCTGCCCGGTGCTCTGAATGTCAAAGTGAAGAAATTCATTGAAGGCGGGAGTAACTATGACTCTCTTAAGGTAGCCAAATGCCTCGTCATCTAATTAGTGACGCGCATGAATGGATGAATGAGATTCCCACTGTCCCCACCCACTATCTAGCGAAACCACAGCCAAGGGAAGGGGCTTGGCAGAATCAGCGGGGAAAGAAGACCCTGTTGAGCTTGACTCTAGTCTGCAACTGTGAAGAGACATGAGGAGTGTAGAATAAGTGGGTGGCCCAGGGCGTCGCAAGTCGCAAGGTAGCCAAATGCCTCGTCATCTAATTAGTGACGATTAGTGAATGACATTCCCACTGTCCCTACCCACTATCTAGCGAAACCACAGCCAAGGGAACGGACTTGGCAGAATCAGTGAGGAAAGAAGACCCTGTTGAGCTTGACTCTAGTCTGCAACTGTGAAGAGACATGAGGGGCGTAGAATAAGTGGGAGGCCCCGTGCGGGGCTCCGGCCCCAGGGCGTCGCAAGTGAAATACCACTACCCTTAAAGGGCAGTGACTCTCTTAAGGTAGCCAAATGCCTCGTCATCTAATTAGTGACGATTAGTGAATGAGATTCCCACTGTCCCTACCTACTATCTAGCGAAACCACAGCCAAGAGAACGGGGTAAGCAGAATCAGCGGGGAAAGAAGACCCTGTTGAGCTTGACTCTAGTCTGCAACTGTGAAGAGGGGTGTAGAATAAGTGGGAGGCCCCGTGCGGGGCTCCGGCCCCAGGGCGTCGCAAGTGAAATACCACTACCCTTAAAGGGCAGTGACTCTCTTAACGTAGCCAAATGCCTCGTCATCTAATTAGTGACGCGCATGAATGGATGAATGAGATTCCCACTGTCCCTACCCACTATCTAGCGAAACCACAGCCAAGGGAAGGGGCTTGGCAGAATCAGCGAGGAAAGAAGACCCTGTTGAGCTTGACTCTAGTCTGCAACTGTGAAGAGACATGAGGGGTGTAGAATAAGTGGGAGGCCCGGGGCGTCGCAAGTGAAATACCACCACCCTTAAAGGGCAGTGACTCTCTTAAGGTAGCCAAATGCCTCGTCATCTAATTAGTGGCGATTAGTGAATGAGATTCCCACTGTCCCTACCTACTATCTAGCGAAACCACAGCCAAGGGAAGGGGCTTGGCAGAATCAGCGGGGAAAGAAGACCCTGTTGAGCTTGACTCTAGTCTGCAACTGTGAAGAGACATGAGGGGTGTAGAATAAGTGGGAGGCCCCGTGCGGGGCTCCGGCCCCAGGGCGTCGCAAGTGAAATACCACTACCCTTAAAGGGCAGTGACTTTCTTTATGATAGCCAAATGCCTCGTCATCTAATTAGTGACGCGCATGAATGGATGAATGAGATTCCCACTGTCCCTACCCACTATCTAGCGAAACCACAGCCAAGGGAAGGGGCTTGGCAGAATCAGCGGGGAAAGAAGACCCTGTTGAGCTTGACTCTAGTCTGCAACTCTGAAGAGACATGAGGGGTGTAGAATAAGTGGGAAGCCCCGTGCGGGGCGTCGCAAGTGAAATACCACTACCTTTAAAGGGCAGTGACTCTCTTAAGGTAGCCAAATGCCCCGTCATCTAATTAGTGACGCGCATGAATGGATGAATGAGATTCCCACTGTCCCTACCTACTATCTAGCGAAACCACAGCCAAGGGAAGGGGCTTGGCAGAATCAGCGGGGAAAGAAGACCCTGTTGAGCTTGACTCTAGTCTGCAACTGTGAAGAGACATGAGGGGTGTAGAATAAGTGGGAGGCCCCGTGCGGGGCTCCGGCCCCAGGGCGTCGCAAGTGAAATACCACTACCCTTAAAGGGCAGTGACTCTCTTAAGGTAGCCAAATGCCTCGTCATCTAATTAGTGACGATTAGTGAATGAGATTCCCACTGTCCCTACCTACTATCTAGCGAAACCACAGCCAAGAGAACGGGGTTGGCAGAATCAGCGGGGAAAGAAGACCCTGTTGAGCTTGACTCTAGTCTGCAACTGTGAAGAGGGGTGTAGAATAAGTGGGAGGCCTCGTGCGGGGCTCCGGCCCCAGGGCGTCGCAAGTGAAATACCACTACCCTTAAAGGGCAGTGAATTTAACGCACGTTACAGAGCTATCCAAGGAACCTGGGAAACCCTGTTACGAGCCCTGGCGGGTGCATGTTGGGCGGCGGACAGGCAATCCCGGCGTGAGCCCACTCCATGTGGGGTGACCCCTGTTACGAGTCCTTAGTAGGCGCGGGCGCAACCATCCTAGTGGATCTGCGTTACGCATACGGTGGATGTCGGGCAGGTTAGCCCTGCTTGCGAAGTGCTCACAGCGAACATGGTGATGCCTGTTACGGACCCAAACATGTGTGGGTACGACTGCCAATAGGCAGACCCGTGTCACGCGTGAGAGGGTGACGGGTAGGCAAAACCGGCGTGTGCCCACTGCAGAGGGAGGGCCTGGTTACGAGCCCTTAGTATGAGCGGGCGCGACTGCAATCAGCAGACCCGAGTTACGCATACGGTGGGAGGCGGATCAGGGCACTCAACCTAGGGAATTCCTGTTACGAGACCCCGACGGGTGTAAGCCCGGCTACTGACAAGTGGACTCAGGTTAGGCCTGTTGGGAGTGACGGACAGGTGAAACCCTAGCTGAACTGCTGCCTGGCTTATAAAAAAGGGGAAGCCACACAGAGGGAGGGCTGGACCATGTCCTGATCCTGTCTGTGCTGAGGAAGTTGACCGCGTCCTTTTTAGATGCCGTCCGCTTCTTCTTTCCACGCTGGTCTGAGTTTTTGGGACTCTTGTTGACCCAGCAGTGGACAAAACTTCTCAAAAGGAATGCTGTAGTGTTGATACGGGACTCTTCCTGTGCAGCAAGTGAAGTGGAAGGCTCCGACGTCCCAACAATGTTTCGCCCTGCTCTTTTGCCTGAATGGAGCTTTTGTCTTCAGAGACATGGTTCGCACACAGAGCCATATTCGGCTTGATCGAAAAGTTTGTATAGCGAGGTTCCACTGTTAGTTTCTTACAAGGAGGATAAGCCAACCGGAAGATATAGCTCTTGAATGTAAACAAAACTGAGGATCAATCTGAATATGGACAGTAATTATAAGTATAGTATCAGTAGATCAATCAATCAATCAACGTTTACTTATATAGCCCTAAATCACAAGTGTCTCAAAGGGCTGCACAAGCCACAACGACATCCTCGGTTGAGATCCCACATCAGGGCAAGGAAAAACTCAACGCAGTGGGATGGCAATGAGAAACCTTGGAGAGGCCCGCAGATGTGGGTGACCAGTCCATAGTGGAGCTAACATAATAGTGAGAGTCCAGTCCGTAGTGGGGCCAGGAGTACACCATCCCGAGCGGAGACGGGTCAGTGGCGCAGAGATGTCCCCAGCCGATGCACAGGCGAGCGGTCCACCCCGGGTCCCGACTTTGGACAGCCAGCACTTCATCCATGGCCACCGGACCTGCGCCCCCCCTCCTCCACAAGAATAAACACTTAGGTATTTTTTACATGGTAATAATATAAATACAATCTATTAAACAGCATTATTCACATGTGAATAATATATCCATCCATCCATCCATCTTCTTCCACTTATCCGAGGTTGGGCCGCGGGGGCAACAGCCTAAGCAGGGAAACCCAGACTTCCCTTTCCCCAGCCACTTCGTCTAGCTCTTCCCGGGGGATCCCGAGGCGTTCCCAGGCCAGCCGGGAGACATAGTCTTCCCAACGTGTCCTCGGTCTTCCCCGTGGCCTCCTACCGGTCGGGCGTGCCCAAAATGCCTCCCAAGGGAGACGTTCGGGTGGCATCCTGACCAGATGCCCGAACCACCTCATCTGGCTCCTCTCGATGTGAAGGAGCAGCGGCTTTACTTTGAGTTCCTCCCGGATGGCAGAGCTTCTCACCCTATCTCTAAGGGAGAGGAAACTCATTTTGGCCGCTTGTACCCGTGATCTTATCCTTTCGGTCATGACCCAAAGCTCATGACCATAGGTGAGGATGGGAACGTAGATCGACCGGTTTATTGAGAGCTTTGCCTTCCGGCTCAGCTCTTTCTTCAACACAACGGATCGATACAGCGTCCGCATTACTGAAGACGCCACACCGATCCGCCTGTCGATCTCACGATCCACTCTTCCCCCACTCGTGAACAAGACTCCCGGGTACTTGAACTCCTCCACTTGGGGCAGGGTCTCCTCCCCAACCCGGAGATGGCACTCCACCCTTTTCCAAGCGAGAACCATGGACTCTGATTTGGAGGTGCTGATTCTCATCCCAGTCCCTTCACACTCTGCTGCGAACCGATCCATTGAGAGCTTAAGGCTCCTAGCCTCCTGAAGAAGTAGAGGCGGCTCTGACCCTTCTTCTCGAGTGCCTCAGCGTGTTTTGACCCATACAGCTTGTGGTCGATGTGTACTCAGAGGTATTTATAATCCTCAACCATGTCCACATCGACCCCCTGATGGAAACAGGGGTCGCCGCATTACTCTTCCTCCTTCCCAGGTCCACAACCAGCTCCTTGGTCTTCGTCACAGTGAACTGGTGGTGGTTCTTTCCACACCATTGGACAAAGTCCTCCACCAGTGCTCTGTATTCCTCCTCATCACCATCCTCTATACACCCCACTATCGCAGAGTGACTGAGCAATGCTGGCCGTATCTAAAACATGTATTTGTTCATCTTGTCTTCTGCAGACATCTGCGAAGAACGTCTTCTCCCTGAGCAGCAGGAGTGGAGCTTCGGGATAGAGCAAGAGGAGCCACAGCCCGCCCACATTACAGAGGAAGAGGAGGTGCCGCAAATCCTGCACTTTAAAAAGGAAGAGGAAGACCCACTGACCCATCGCCTTAAAGAGGAAGCGGAGGAACACAGCATCAGTCAGGAGGGAGAACATCTTGAATGGTTGGGGGAGTTCCCATTGACTGGTGTCCCTGTGAAGGGTGAAGTCGATGAGGAGAAGAGAGAGGCGGAGCCTCCGAGCAACAGCTCAACAGAAGCTGATGGAGACCACTGTGGAGGATCACAAGCAGACAAGCTCTTAGCTCCACTATCAGATAGTGATGACATCACGTCACACTCTCCTGACTCTGATGATGATGAAGACGCTAAAGCTGATATGTCGTATCACACTGACAACACGCGTTTTAAATGTTTTTACTGTGACAAAACGTTTGCTCACCATTGTAATTTGAAAGAACACATGAGGATACACACTGGAGAAAAACCTTTTTCCTGCTCAGAATGCGGCAAAGGCTTTGCACAAAAAAATGTGTTGAAAGAACACATGAAAATACACACTGGAGAAAAACCTTTTTCCTGCTCAGTCTGCGGTAAAGATTTTGTACGAAGACATTATATGAAAGTACACATGAGAACGCACACCCGGGATAAACCTTTTTCTTGTTCAATCTGCGGTAAAGGTTTTATAGAAAGTACCAATTTGAAAGTACACATGAGAATACACACTGGAGAAAAACCTTTTACCTGTTCAATCTGTCGTAAAGGTTTTGTCCAAAGTCAATATTTAAAAGTCCATATGAGGATACACACCGGAGAAAAACCTTTTATCTGTTCAATCTGTAGTAAAGGTTTTGTACGGAGTCAGTATTTGAAAGTACACATGAGGATACACACCGGTGAAAAAACATATTCGTGTACGAGCTGTGACAAAAGCTTTTGTGAACGATCGAACCTTGTCCGGCACATGAGAAGACACACTGGAGAGAAAGTGTTCAGTTGCAATGTGTGTGATGAAAAATTGTCTTATAAGTACCAGTGTAAAAAACACAAGTGTGCTGGTGAGAACAGCAGCAACAAATGAAGAAGCAGGATTTGAAATAAACAGCACACTGAATATGTGCGACATTGTTGTGTGTGTAGCACAACTTCTACCATTAATAGGTTGGTTTCTTTTTTTTTATAATGGTTTTGTTCAGTCAAGTACATGCATTAATATACAACATTGTGTGCTTTAGTTTAAAAATGAACTGAATAATGTGACTGAAAAGGTGAGCGTAAACAGTACAAAACATGTTGCATACAAAAACAACATGTGTATATAGATATTTATAATTCACCTTTAGACTTATTAATATGTGTTTTATAAAGTTTTGGGAAAATAGTGTGACATATTTTTATTTCTAACTGTAAATTATTCCGTAGGTTACCTCCTTTTTATTTTACAAGTGTTCATACCTTTGCTTTAAAGCAGTGGACCCCAACCACCGGGCCGCAGAAGAATTGGTACCGGGCCGCAGAATAATTTTTTATGAATTTTTATTAAAAATAAAAAAATAAAAAGTTTTTTTTTTTTTTTTTTTAAATTAAATCAACATAAAAACTCAATATACACTAACTATTAGTGCACCAACCACAAAAACCTCCCTTTTTCATGACAAAAAAAAAAAAAAAAGGACACCCACCACCCGGGCCGCGGGACAAATTATTAAGCGTTGACCAGTCCGCGGATACAAAAAGGTTGGGGACCACTGCTTTTGAGTACACATAAATCCCTCTTAGTTCATATTTACTGGTTTACATCTGAAACATCTTCTGGACCACTTCTGGAAGCATATTATTTACTTCATAAATCATTTGAGCAGTTGTGTTTCATACAAGACCATTTACTTTATGAATGATTTGTTGGATCTGGATAATCCATGTTATTAATTATCTTTATTAGTCCTTTTTCTAATAAAAAAATGTTTTGTGATAATAAGTTGTATATGTATGTCCCCAGACCTTTATACAACAAAGAATGTATGCATCAACAAAAGTTGGGTACAATAAATGTAGTTAATATCTGTTGAGTATGTATTTTGTTCTATTTAATATTGCTTATATTTTACATGTTTTGTTTTTTATAAGATATATATTTAATTTCCATCTCCATCCATCCATCCATCTTCTTCCGCTTATCCGAGGTCGGGTAACGGGGGCAACAGCCTAAGCAGGGAAACCCAGACTTCCCTCTCCCCAGGGAGAGGGAAGTCCCGGCTGGCCTTGTTCCCAGGCCAGCCGGGAGACATAGTCTTCCCAACGGTTCCTGGGTCTTCCCCGTGGCCTCCTACCGGTTGGACGTGCCCTAAACACCTCCCTAGGGAGGCGTTCGGGTGGCATCCTGACCAGATGCCCGAACCACCTCATCTGGCTCCTCTCGATGTGGAGGAGCAGCGGCTTTACTTTGAGTTCCTCCCGGATGGCAGAGCTTCTCACCCTATTTCTAAGGGAGAGCCCCGCCACACGGCGGAGGAAACTCATTTCGGCCGCTTGTACCCGTGATCTTATCCTTTCGGTCATGACCCAAAGCTCATGACCACAGGTGAGGATGGGAACGTAGATCGACCGGTAAATTGAGAGCTTTGCCTTCCGGCTCAGCTCCTTCTTCACCACAACGGATCGGTACAACGTCCGCATTACTGAAGACGCCGCACCGATCCGCCTGTCGATCTCACGATCCACTCTTCCCCCACTCGTGAACAAGACTCCTAGGTACTTGAACTCCTCCACTTAGAGCAGGGTCTCCTCCCCAACCCGGAGATGGCACTCCACCCTTTTCCAGGCGAGAACCATGGACTCGGACTTGGAGGTGCTGATTCTCATTCCGGTCGCTTCACACTCGGCTGCGAACCGATCCAGCGAGAGCTGAAGATCCCGGTCAGATGAAGCCATCAGGACCACATCATCTGCAAAAAGCAGAGACCTAATCCCGCGGCCACCAAACCGGAACCCCTCAACGCCTTGACTGCGCCTAGAAATTCTGTCCATAAAAGTTATGAACAGAATCGGTGACAAAGGACAGCCTTGGCGGAGTCCAACCCTCACTGGAAATGTGTTCGACTTACTACCGGCAATGCGGACCAAGGTCTGACACTGATCATACAGGGAACGGACCGCCTCAATAAGACAGTCCGATACCCCATACTCTCTGAGCACTCCCCACAGGACTTCCTGAGGGACACGGTCTAGTGCCTTCTCCAAGTCCACAAAGCACATGTAGACTGGTTGGGCAAACTCCCATGCACCCTCAAAAACCCTGCCGAGAGTATAGAGCTGGTCCACAGTTCCACGACCAGGACGAAAACCACACTGTTCCTCCTGAATCCGAGGTTCTACTATCCGGCGTAGCCTCCTCTCCAGTACACATGAATAAACCTTACCGGGAAGGCTGAGGAGTGTGATCCCACGATAGTTGGAACACACCCACCGGTTCCTCTTCTTAAAGAGAGGAACCACCACCCCGGTCTGCCAATCCAGAGTCTTGTCAACCAAGACAGCCCCACAGCATCCAGAGCCTTAAGGAACTCCGGGCGGGCCTCATCCACCCCTGGGGTCTTGCCACCGAGGAGCTTTTTAACTACCTCAGCGACCTCAGCCCCAGAAATAGGAGAGTCCACCACAGATTCCCCAGGCACTGCTTCCTCATAGGAAGACGTGTTGGTGGGATTGAGGAGGTCTTCGAAGGTCTTTAATTTCCAACTTAATAATAATAATCATACTAATAATGGATTAGATTTATATGGCACTTTTCTAGACACTCAAAGCGCTAGTCAGAGAAGTGAGAACCCATCATTCATTCACACCTGGTGGTGGTAAGCTACTTTTGTAACCACAGCTGACGGAAGCGTGGCTGACAGTTTGCGCCTACGGCAGTGGTTCTCAAACTTTTTTTTGTCATCCCCCACTTTGGACAAGGGGGGGTTTTCAAGCCCCACCTGCCCCCATCGCCCAAACAGAACGCTAATGCCAAGCTTAACATTTTTAAATGTATTGAACATCAAGTAACATTCAAGTTGTATACATTCAAACTCAATAACATGAAATAACCTCAAGTTCAATAATAAATAAAATAACTATTCTGCTAGTTTTCTTTGAAAGAAATCAAGTGGCTTATTGACGTGATTGGGGTGTGTGGTCTCAGGGTGTCCCTTTAATTTGTTGGGTCTCATGCAAACGGTTTTAGACACAGAACACAGAAGGGTCTCTCTTCTGCCCCCACCACCGTTGCCGTGAACCCAAGAGCAAGACACCCTTCATCATATTTTTTTTTTTCGTTTGGCTTTTAGGTTAATTAAGCCCGTCAAATTCTTGTTTCTCTGCAGGCGCTGGCTCTGATTTGACGACCTTTGAGGCGCGAGTCACAAATGTGTCCATTTTGTGTAATTGTGGTCCACACATTAGCCTGCTACCCGTCCGCGTGAAAGATTGTTCCGCTTAGCCCCGCCCCCATTAGTTACTGTTGCTATATCTGTCAAACTTTCGCTCCTACCTACAAATTTAAAGCCTAGAGGAAAAATAAGTAATTCACATTTATTTACATAACGGATTCCACAGACAGAATCTCTAAGTTATTTACAGTGTGTATAGAAAATGAAAGCATAGTAAAAAAAATAATAATCTAAGAATATATATATTTTTTTTTAATTTAAAGTGAAATTTCCTCCCATTCCTCGTGCCCCACCTGTCATGTCTCTATTCCCCACCAGTAGGGCCCGCCCCACACCTTGAGAAACGCTGGCCTACGGCCCCTTCAACCATCACTCATCAATCATCATTCATTCACCAGTGTGAGCGGTATTGGGGGCAAGGGTGAAGTGTCCTGCCCAAGGACACAACGGCAGCGATTTGGATGGTAAGAGGCGGGGAGCGAACCTGGAACCCTCAGGTTTCTGGCACGACATTTGGCCCCTACCCATACTCAAAATGTGACTACTTTTATTCTTATTTCAATATTATCTACGTCAGAATTTGTGTTTTACACTTTTACAATGTCCAAATGTAATGTATATATATATAGGACTTAATCAGAGAATTAGAATATTGTGATAAGTCCTTTATTTTCTGTAATGCAACTAAAAACACAAAAATGTCATACATTCTGGATTCATTACACATCCACTGAAATATTGCAAGCCTTTTATTATTCTAAGTCAAGTCAAGTCAGCTTTATTCGTCAATTTCTTTACATGTAAAGACATAAAAAGGAATCGAAATTTTGTTTGGCACTCTTCCATGCGTGGACAAAAAGAACACACAAACAGTAAAGTGCAACATAAATATGTCTACCTACTAAAGTGACAATATATCAATCAATCAATCAATGTTTATTTATATAGCCCCAAATCACAAATGTCTCAAAGGACTGCACAAATCATTACGACTACAACATCCTCGGAAGAACCCACAAAAGGGCAAGGAAAACTCACACCCAGTGGGCAGAGAGAATTCACATCCAGTGGGACGCCAGTGACAATGCTGACTATGAGAAACCTTGGAGAGGACCTCAGATGTGGGCAACCCCCCCCCCTCTAGGGGACCGAAAGCAATGGATGTCGAGCGGGTCTAACATGATACTGTGAAAGTTCAATCCATAGTGGCTCCAACACAGCCGCGAGAGTTCAGTTCAAGCGGATCCAAGACAGCAGCGAGAGTCCCGTCCACAGGAAACCATCTCAAGCGGATCAGCAGCGTAGAGACGTCCCCAACCGATACAGGCGAGCGGTCCATCCTGGGTCCCGACGAGCGGTCCATCCTGGGTCTCGACTCTGGACAGCCAGTACTTCATCCATGGTCATCGGACCGGACCCCCTCCACAAGGGAGGGGGGGGGGACATAGGAGAAAGAAAAGAAGCGGCAGATCAACTGGTCTAAAAAGGAGGTCTATTTAAAGGCTAGAGTATACAGATGAGTTTTAAGGTGAGACTTAAATGCTCCTACTGAGGTAGCATCTCGAACGGTTACCGGGAGGGCATTCCAGAGTACTGGAGCCCGAACGGAAAACGCTCTATAGCCCGCAGACTTTTTTTGGGCTCTAGGAATCACTAATAAGTTTCTGTTGTTTTTTAAATAGGATATGGCTGTAAACAATGAGTGTTTCATCAGTTTTATTACTGATTATGGAATATTTCCTCAGACCAAGTAAAAAAAAAAAAGATTTTTAACAGCAAAACAAAATAAAACATTTGAAAATGTCAATTAATGCACTCAGTACTTGGTTGGGAATCCTGTTGCACGGATTACTGCATCAATGCGGCGTGGCATGGAGGCAATCGGCCTGTGGCATTGCTGAGGTGTTATGGATGCCCAGGATGCTTCAATGGCGGCCTTTTGTCACACCTATGTATCATGTTTTGTTTTGGTCATGTTCGGTTTGGTTTTTTGGACATTTGGTTCCTTCTTGGCACCAGAGGTGGGTAGTAACGCGCTACATTTACTCCGTTACATTTACTTTAGTAACTTTTGGGATAAATTGTACTTCTACGAGTAGTTTTTATGCAACATACTTTTACTTTTACTTGAGTATATTTATAGAGAAGAAACGCTACTTTTACTCCCTTTCCATTTATCTACATTAAGCTCGCTACTCGGTACTTTTTTAATCGATCTATTAATGTTTGTTTTGGTTAATGACAGAGCTTCAAAGTAGGATCTACGCATGCCTGCGTTTCACCAATCACATGCAGTCACTGGTGGCGTTGGACCAATCAAACAGAGCCAGGCGGTCACATGACCGTGATACGTAAAACCCGACTTAAATATGTTGACAAACTTATTGGGGTGTTACCATTTAGTGAGCAATTGTACGAAATATGTACTGTACTGTGCAATCTACTAATAAAAGTTTCAATCAATCAATCAAAAGTGTAAAGGAAAAAAAGACACTTTATTTCAACCGTACTTCCCGTCAAAAGCCTAAAGACTGATCGCACAGTTCCTGTCTTCACAATAAAAGCGCCGCTCCATCGCGCCTGCGTTAACAAAATAAGAGTCTCCGAAAGCCAGCGCAAACAAGCTAGCAAGCTACGGAGTTTGCCACCAATGTATTTCTTGTAAAGTGTATAAAAACGAATATGGAAGCTGGACAAATAAGATGCCAAAAACCAACGACTTTCATGTGGTATTAGACAGAAAAGAGGAACTTTTTTTCTCCTCTATTTGAAAACTTGGACGTCTGATTCCAATCAATGCAAGTCATCAGAATCAGGTAATACACCAACTTATATTCTTGTCTTCATGAAAGATAGGAATCTATATGTTAAACATGCATGTATATTCATTAAAACACCTTCAACATGTGAACAAAAACGGCAAAATAAATAACTATAAAGTGGATGTATATATATGAGGTAGATCACCTCGACTTGGTCATTTATTAAGTAATTGATTAACGTTGAAAAACTTATTGGGGTGTTACCATTTAGTGGTCAATTGTACGGAATATGTACTGTACTGTGCAATCTACTAATACATGTTTTAATCAATCAATCAATCAAATCAATGAATGCCTACTGAGGCTATGTGTCATGATCCGTAGTCTGGATCATGTTTAGTTTAGTTATTTTCTGTTAGTTTGGACTCCCTTTGTTGTTTGTGTACCTTTTTGTGAGTCAGTTTGGTCACCATGGCAACATATTAATTTCACCTGCTGAGGGTTCCAGACGCACACCTGTTTTTGTTAATTACTTCCTTATTTAAGCCTGCCTTGTCCCGTCAGTCGGTCTTGGTCCCTTGTTTGCGGTATGCAACTGTTTCGTTGGTAATTCTAGATTTCTTGTTACCTGATCCTGTGCTAGTGTTAGCATTAGCTTCTGTGCTTTCGCCACGCGTTTCTTTTCGTCTGTTTTTGTACCAGTGTTTTGTTATTAAATCATTCTTACCTTTTAGTTGTTGTCCGAAGTGTCCATGTTTGCGTTGGAGGAACGATCCCGCATTAAAATGCGACCCCCACGTGACACTATGGTGCTGTTAAGTTATTGTGGCTCAATGTGCCTTCATTTTTTTTTATTTTAATGTACTATTTTTTAATATATATTATTGTTTTAGTTGCTTAAGAGATATTCCTGGCTCTGAATTTGCTCATTGCTATTTTTATGTTTTTGTGCATTATTTGTTGCCGTAATCATTAAACAATCAGGTTACTCATCAGTTACTCAGTACTTGAGTAGTTTTTTCACAACATACTTTTTACTTTTACTCAAGTAAATATTTGGGTGACTACTCCTTACTTTTACTTGAGTAATACATCTCTAAAGTAACAGTACTCTTACTTGAGTACAATTTCTGGCTACTCTACCCACCTCCGTTTGCTACTTCCTGGTTTGTTTTCGTCTCCATGCCAACTCATTAGTTTTCACCTGTCATGTCACGTCCCTGTTCTCAGCCCCACCTGTTTTCGCTTAATTCACTCTTTTTCTTGTCTTCATTCTGGGATCTTCACACGCACGCACCCTACCCTTGCTGCACCTCCTTCATGCCCTCGTCCGGTTCCATGCCTTGTAAGTTTGTGTATTTATGCTATTGTGCTAGTTTTGTTTATAGTCATTATCAGTCATGCCAATCGAGCAAGTGTTTTTGTTTCATGTTTGCAGTTTTTTGTTTCACAGCCTAGTTTTGTACTTCCGCCCTCGTGCGTGCCTTTTGTTTGTCTTATTAGTTATAGTATTAAATAAAAGAAAATGTACTCACGGTCACGTCTCGCTCGTGCAAATACTTCTCTGCATCGGAGAAACAACTTTAAACCAAACCCTGTTGTGACACCTTTAGCTCATTTGCATTATTGGGTCTGGTGTCTTTCAGCTTTTTCTTCACAATACCCCACAAATTCTGTATGGGTTCAGGTCAGGGGAGTCTGCAGGCCAATGGAGGACAGTATTGTCCCACTCTCCCTTGTGGAGGGGGTCCGGTCCGATCCGGTGGCCATGTACTGCTTGCCTGTGTATCGGCTGGGGACATCTCTGCGCTGCTGATCCGCCTCCGCTTGGGATGGTTTCCTGCTGGCTCTGCTATGAACGGGACTCTCGCTGCTGTGTTGGATCCGCTTTGGACTGGACTCTCGCGACTGTATTGGATCCATTATGGATTGAACTTTCACAGTATCATGTTAGACCCGCTCGACATCCATTGCTTTCCTCCTCTCCAAGGTTCTCATAGTCATCATTGTCACCGACGTCCCACTGGGTCATTATTGTCACCGATGTCCCACTGGGTGTGAGTTTTCCTTGCCCTTATGTGGGCCTACCGAGGATGTCGTAGTGGTTTGTGCAGCCCTTTGAGACACTAGTGATTTAGGGCTATATAAGTAAACATTGATTGATTGATTGATTGATAATGCCATGGTCAGTACACCAATTACTGCTGGTTTTGGCACTGTGGGCAGGTGCCAGATCATGACTTCACTAAACGTGTGAACAATCTTGCAATGTGTTGGTGACACTGAATTCTAAATTTGTCACGCCTGTAAGTTGTGTTTTGGTCATGATACGTTTTAGTTTTTGGACATTCAGTCACGTGTTGCACTTCCTGGTTTTGTTTGTTTCCATGCCAACTCATTAGTTTTCACCTGTCACGTCCCTGTTCTCAGCCTCACACCTGTTTTCACTAATGATCACAGCTATTTAAGTCACTCTTTTTCTTGTCTTCGTCCTGGTGGAACAGGGTCAATTATGTCTTGTAAATGTATTTTCTAATGTTTTATTATTGTTATATTTACACAAAATATGTAAGTTACATGTAGGCTTCGTGGTGTCTTGGCTGGGTGAGCAGGTGTCGGACACCTCAGTCACCTTGGACGTATCCTCGCTCATCCATGCGGACTGGACACAGGCCGAAAATGGAGTCGGCTGTCTTGGTTGCTTTGTTGGGTCTGCTCCTGTCTCTGGCCATGCCCCCCCCCCCATCCCAGCGGACGATGGCGTGGAACACCCCAGAGGCCACCACAGTGGATATGTTTCTTTTTTACTTTTTATTCATAGCTAGTATGTAGAAGTGTCTGGTTGTATCTGCTGCTTTAATGTCTTTGATATCCTCTGTGTTCTTTGATGTTTGATGTTTCCCTCTTACACACATGGAAGAGGGATGTGTACCGTGGCTATGAGTTGTTGTTTTTTCCCTTGGCCTCAGTTTGCACCTCCTCTCCAGGGCCCAGGCTAAGACCGATTTTTTTATTTTGTTTTAATCTTCTATTCCAACCCCCCCACCCCTCTTGTTTGCCTGTATCTCATCTTCTTTTTGTAAGGGGCGCTGGAAGCCGGCAGACCCGTCAGCGATCCTGTTCTGTCTCCCTGTAATGTTTGTCTAAACTTGAATGGGATTGTGCTGAAAATTTTAATTTTCCTGAAGGAACTCTCCTGACGGAATAAATAAAGTACTATCTAATCTAATCTAATCTAAATACCTGAATATTGTTTGATATTTTGTCAATGTGGAACCATTGTCTCGTTGTCCCTCCTACTGCAATAATTACTGTGACACCTGTCTTTTTATATGCGTTAGACACGCCCTCCAACTTCCCTTTTTGTCTACGAAATCGGGAGAGGTAGGTGATCATGCGACGACAGAAAATGTCTTGTTAAGAACTTTAATTCATTTCTTGTTCATTATTATATATTTGTGTAGGGGCTCGACGATGGCACAAAGTTTTGATGACGATTGTATTCTGTGTTATCAGGTATGTTTTTATTTTACTGTGTATGTAACTATGCCTGCCCTTTTTGTCTACGATAACGGGAGAGGGGCTCGACGATGGCACAAAGTTTTGATGACGATTGTATTCTGTGTTATCAGTAAAGTGCAGTGGAGAAACCCATGGTGTCGGTCGTCTTCCATAAAAAACACACAACGCAGAGGAAAAGACCACCTGTTACACTGGGATCTTCTCACACACGCACGCACCCTACCCACGCTGTTCAAACCTTCACGTCCTCGTCCACAGTTCCATGCCGTGTAAGTTTGTGTATTTATGCCACAGTGCTAGTTTTGTTTTGTTCGTATATAGTCATGCCATTGTGCTGTTTTGTTTGAAGTTTAGTATAGTTTATTATCCGCCACAGAGCGCGTCCTTGGGTTGCCTTTTTGTAGTTTGTTTGTTTATTTAATAAATATCATGTACTTACATTCATGCCTGACCAGTCCCACATCATCCTTTCATCGAGGAAGCACAAACATCCACAGCCCGAGCCTGACAAAATTGGCGTTCCAATTTCCTGGACATTCGCAAGTTTCCCTTTCGAGTGTTCCGACGTGGAGTTTTTTTTGAAACGCGCGCAAAGGAAAGTATCGTGAAAGCATTGAGAGGGGAACATTTTAAATGTACTTTTAGAAATGTCAATGAAGTGGGAAAAAAAGAGTAAAAGTGTGAAAATAAAAGACTTCAGACTAATAGAGTGAAAAGTGCCATTTATTATATGATTGCATGCGTTTGTTTAAACAGTGGCGGCTGAGCTGTGAATGTGATGTATGAATTACAAAGTGAGGGGAATATATCCCACAACCACTGCGGTGCTTTCTCTCTACTGACTTTTTTTGATAAATCTGCCAAGCTTTTAACTCAAAAAGTGACTTGCACACTTTTTTCAGGGATGTTTTGAAAGCATGAAAGCACGCCATGAATTGATTAAAGGGGA
The DNA here is from genome assembly GCF_033978795.1 of Nerophis ophidion. Classification (NCBI taxonomy): domain Eukaryota; kingdom Metazoa; phylum Chordata; class Actinopteri; order Syngnathiformes; family Syngnathidae; genus Nerophis; species Nerophis ophidion. Next base: position 6,736,606 of record NC_084634.1, on the reverse strand, counting down.
ACATTATCACAATTTCAAAAGGGTTAAAAACAATAAAAATCAGTTCCCAGTGGCTTGTTGTATTTTTTTGAAGTTTTTTTCAAAATTTTAACGGTCTCCGAATATCCCTAAATAAAGCTTTAAAGTGCCTTATTTTCGCTATCTTCGAAACCACTATCCATTTCCCTGTGACGTCATACAGTGCTGCCAATGTAAACAAACAATGGGAATACCACAGCAAGATATAGCGACATTAGCTCGGATTCAAACTCGGATTTCAGCGACTTAAGCGATTCAACAGATTACGCATGTATTAAAACAGATGGTCGGAGTATGAAAGTATTGAAGAAGAAACTGAAGCTATTGAGCGAATAGCTATTGACGCTATTCATAGCCATAGCATGGCCGAATAGCTGCGTTAGCATCGCCGGTAAAATGTGCGGACCAAACGATCAGGACTTTCGCATCTTGTGACACTGGAGCAACTTAAATCCGTTGATTGGTAAGTGTTTGTTTCGCATTAAATGTGGGTGGAAGGAAACGTAATATAGTCGCAAATGCATCTGCAGGTTATCCATACATCTCTGTGCCATGTCTGCTTTAGCACCGCCGGTAAATAGCATGTTAGCATCGATTAGTGTAGCATGTTAGCATCGATTAGCTGGCAGTCAACATCAACAAAACTCACCTTTGTGATTTCGTTGACTTTATAGTTGCAAATGCATCTGCAGGTTATCCATACATCTCTGTTCCATGTCTGCTTTAGCACCGCCGGTAAAATGTGGAGACACTCTGGCACATTCAATGGGGGTCTGGCGGCAGACACTTTCGCATCTTCGGGCCGGCGGTGCAACTTGAATCCCTCCCTGTTAGTGTTGTTACACCCTCCGACAACACACCGACGAGGCATGATGTCTCCAAGGTTCCAAAAAAACGGAAAATAACAGAGCTGAGACCCGGTGTTTGTAATGTGTTGAAAATGAAAATGGCGGCTGTGTTACCTTGGCGACGTCACATTCTGATGTCATCGCCTCCAGCGCGTTAAACAGAAAGGCGTTTAATTCGCCAAAATTCACCCATTTAGAGTTCGGAAATCGGTTGAAAAAATATATGGTCTTTTTTCTGCACCATCAAGGTATATATTGACGCTTACATAGGTCTGCTGATAATGTTCCCCTTTAACGTGGACCCCGACTTAAACACTTACCATTTAGTGGTCAATTGTACAGAATATGTACTGTACTGTGCAATCTACTAATAAAAGTTTCAATCAATCAACGCATCAGGCTTCAGTTTATGTCGTTAATGAGCAGCGGCTGCTGCCATGAGCCCCTCCTCACAGGCGAAACCCTTATTGGGGTGTTACCATTCTGTGGTCAATCGTACAGAATATGTACTGTACTGTGCAATCTACTAATAAAAGTTTCAATCAATCAATCAAAAAACGTTATGACAACAGACACTAGCTGGCCTACCTTACCATTATCAATCAAATCTTGGAGAATGATTTAGAGTACAAAAGTCCTTAAATTGCTTTCTTTGTTAAAAACATTTAAAGTGATGTACGTAGGCCTTTTTCGTGTTTTTTTTCGTTGTCATATTTTTTGTTATTATCATTATTTATTATATTTAAAGGCCTACTGAAAGCCACTACTACCCACCACACAGTCTGATAGTTTATATATCAATGATGAAATATTAACATTGCAACACATGCCAATACGGCCTTTTTAGTTTACTAAATTACAATTTTAAATTTCCCGGGAGTTTCGTCTTCGAAACGTCGTGTAATGATGACGTGTACACAAGATGTCACGGGTTTTTAGGAAGTATGAGCGCTGCACACACACACAGCTAAAAGTCGTCTGCTTTAACGGCATAATTACACAGTATTTTGGACATCTGTGTTGCTGAATCTTTTGCAATTTGTTCAATTAATAATGGAGAAGTCACGGTAGAAAGATGGAGTTGGGAAGTTTTAGCCTTTAACCACACAAACACAAGGTGATTCCTTTTTTAAAATTCCTGGAAGTGAAACTTTCCTATGCATCAGAGCGCGGTCAAGCGAACATGGATCCTACCGAATGTCAACCAGCAGGTTTCGGTGAGAAAATTGTGGTTAAAAGGTCAGTTTTTACCGGAGAAAAGCGGAGCTTGTGCCGTCCATAGCTGGCGTCGACTTCCCTGAGACATTGCAGGTCAACACACCCGTGGAGACACCCTTCCGACTATTAGGTACTGTTAAACTTACTAAAACACTAGCAACACAATAGAAAGATAAGGGATTTCCCAGAATTATCCTAGTAAATGTGTCTAAAAACATCCCAATGCAATCGCGTTTTTTTTGTTGTTTTTTCAAGTCCGTCATTATCAATATCCTCAAACACGAATCTTTCATCCTCGCTCAAATTAATGGGGAAATTGTCGTTTTCTCGGTCCGAATAGCACTTTTTGTTGGAGGCTCCCATTAAAAACAATGTGAATATGTGAGGAACCATCAACATGTGACGTCATCGTCTGCGACTTCCGGTAGAGGCAGGGCTTTTCTCTTAGCACCGAAAGTTGCGAACTTTATCCTGGATGTTCTCTACTAAATCCTTTCAGCAAAAATATGGCAATATCGCGAAATGATCAAGTATGACACATGCTATCCCCGTTTAAATAAGAACATCTCATTTCAGTAGGCCTTTAATGCTCTATCTGTATTTTCTTATGTTTTCTTGATTTGATGTTGAAAGGGCTTTGTTTTTGTGTGAATTATAAATGTATGTTTGTTGTTTAATAATTTAAAAAAAAAATCGTGGTCTACCACTTCGAGACTCGCTTTGGCAATGAGCCGGAAGTGACGTCAGGTGAATGCAAACCTACCACATTCTACAAGACTTAAAAAAAGACTACCATCAAAGACGAATGAATAAGTAACGGATAATATTTTTCCCCGTTTCTTTTATTTGTTCTTTCTTCGTGTCAGTGTTGTTTTAATACCCTTTTTAATGTTCGAGGACTATAACGGAAATAGTGTATTTATTCTGAAAATGTACAATAGACGTGTTACTTGTTTCTCTCGCGAGATCTGACAACACTGCGCGTGAACTAAACAGGACGAAGAACAAGCAAAATGGCGTTCGACGGGGAAGACGTTATAATTAATACAGCACTGTGTTCTTATTCAGCACGTACATGTACACATTTGTGTCGTGTTATAGAGTAAACATCGTTATTAATTGTTTGTATCCGGATACATTAGTCTGAGTGCACGTTGACATGAAGCTCCCCGTGCTAGCATAGCTGGCTAGTTAGCTTAGCTTGTTAGCCGCTAACAAAGACGGGCGGAAGTGATGAAAACACATCGCTAAGCAGAGATCAAGTGTGAGTGTAAAGTGTTGTGATTGTGTGAAAAATGTGCGAAAGAACGAGAGCAGAGTACGAGGAGGAACTTTGTCCAACAAAAGAGGAGAAGGAGCGACAACGTCAACTACTGGACGCTGTTTTCAAGAAACATCAAGTTGTGTCACACAGAACAGGTTTGTTTACTTCTTATTCTAACATGTTTACTAACTTTATATTTCATTATTCACTTTTTTTTTGTACATAGATTGTCAAATTGAAGGCGAATGGTCTTGTGAGAGTGATGCAGCGCTTTGGTTTTATTTTGACCCAGCCACCAAAATCACAAAAAAGGGAAGATAAATATTTCATATGTTGACAAAACATATATGACTGAAGTAGTTTTGGAATTAGTTTTTAAAAAATGTATTTTATTATTTTATTTTTGCTCAATAAAGTTAATAATGTTGAGATTAAGATTACGATGAGTTTATTCGGCGCTCTAGGCGCAGTCAAGGCGTTGAGGGGTTCCGGTTTGGTGACCGCAGGATTAGGTCTCTGCTTTTTGCAGATGATGTGGTCCTGATGGCTTCATCTGGCCGGGATCTTCAGCTCTCACTGGATCGGTTTGCAGCCGAGTGTGAAGCGACCGGAATGAGAATCAGCACCTCCAAGTCCGAGTTCATGGTTCTCGCCCGGAAAAGGGTGGAGTGCCATCTCTGGGTTGGGGAGGAGACCCTGCCCCAAGTGGAGGAGTTCAAGTACCTAGGAGTCTTGTTCACGAGTGGGGGAAGAGTGGATCGTGAGATCGACAGGCGGATCGGTGCGGCGTCTTCAGTAATGCGGACGTTGTACCGATCCGTTGTGGTGAAGAAGGAGCTGAGCCGGAAGGCAAAGCTCTCAATTTACCGGTCGATCTACGTTCCCATCCTCACCTATGGTCATGAACTTTGGGTCATGACCGAAAGGATAAGATCACGGGTACAAGCGGCCGAAATGAGTTTCCTCTCCCTTAGAGATAGGGTGAGAAGCTCTGTCATCCGGGAGGGACTCAAATTAAAGCCGCTGCTCCTCCACATCCAGAGGAGCCAGATGAGGTGGTTCGGGCATCTGGTCAGGATGCCACCCGAACGCCTCCCTAGGGAGTTGTTTAGGGCACGTCCAATCGGTAGGAGGCCACGGGGAAGACCCAGGACACGTTGGGAAGACTATGTCTCCCGGCTGGCCTGGGAACGCCTCGGGATCCCCCGGGAAGAGCTAGACGAAGTGGCTGGGGAAAGGGAAGTCTAGGTTTCCCTGCTTAGGCTGTTGCCCCCGCGACCCGACCTCGGATAAGCGGAAGAAGATGGATGGATGGATGGAGTTTATTCGGGCAACACGGTAGAAGAGAGGTTAGTGCGTCTGCCTCACAATACGAAAGTCCTGGGTTCGATCCTTGATTGATTGATTGATACTTTTATTAGTAGATTGCACAGTTCAGTACATATTCTGTAGAATTGACCACTAAATGGTAACACCCGAACACATTTTTCAATTTATTTAAGTCAGGGTCCACGTTACTCTGTTCATGGTACAAATATATACTATCGGCATAATACAGTCATCACACAAGTTAATCATCAGGGTATATACATTGAAATATTTACGTTATTTACAATCCGGGGGTTGGTTGATATCACCATTTCAGTCATCAACAATAATATCATCTGAGAAATGGACATTGAAACAGTGTAGGTCTGACTTGGTAGGATATGGACAGCCAGCAGTGAACATAATAGGGAGCTCAGAAAGCATAAGAACAAGTATATACATTTGAATATTATATTTGATTATTTACAATCCGGGGAGGTGGGATGTGGTGGGGGGAAGGTGTTAGTCAAGGGTCGTAGTTGCCTGGAGGCGTTCTTTTAGTGCGGTTTTGAAGGAGGGTATAGATGCACTTACTTTTACACCTGTTGATGTGGCATTGAAGGAAAATGAGTTAAGACCTTCGTTAGATCAGAATCTGGGTTTGACGTGGGTTGTGGAGCTCCCCCTGGTGTTGTGGTTATGGCGGTCATTAAGGAAGTAGATTGACATGTACTTCGGTATCAGCGCTCGGGATCATTCTGTGTGGAGTTTGCATGTCCTCCCTGTGACAACGTGGGTTCCCTCCGGGTACTCCGGCTTCCTCCCACCTCCAAAGACATGCACCTGGGGATAGGTTGATTGGCAACACTAAATGGTCCCTAGTGTGTGAATGTTGTCTATCTATCTGTGTCATACTTGCCAACCCTCCTGATTTCCCTGGAAGACTCCTGAATTTCAGTGCGCCCTCCCGAAAATCTCCCGGGGCAACCATTTTCCCGAATTTCTTCCAATTTCCACCCGGACAACAATATTGGGGGCGGGCCTTAAAGGCACTGCCTTAAGCATCATCTCTCACCTGAAATCTTCACCCCTTAACAGCCGCATGCTTGTCCAGGCGTCCGCTTTTCCTCCATTTAAACAGCGTGCTGGCCCAGTCACACAACAATGTAGCGTTGGACGGGTTTAACAATGATCTTTACTCGAGGATGTCAAGAAATGCCGACACGTTGTATGACAGAGGTCGGGAACCTTTTTGGCTGAGAGAGCCAAAAAGCCAAATATTTTAAAATATATTTCCGTAAGAGCCATATAATATATTTTTTAACACTGAACACAACTAAACGCATAAGACCAACATTTCTAGAGTATAATAGGTCCCTTATTCTTTGTAATAACATTGTTATTCTGAAGCTAACTGTGGAGGGGTCGTGGCCTGCGGGCCTGCAGCGACAGGTGCGTACAAGGCCCATCTGGGCCTTGTTATCTAATCACCTGTTGCTCTGTTATAAGCAGCAGCCAGGAGGAGAGACTGGGTTGGGGCTGGAAATACTATTGCTGGAAAGCAACTGAGAGACTTATTGACAAATAAAACAATATTGTAACCCTGAAACAGGCTCTCATGTCGGTGCTTGGGGGTCTGAAGAACCCCCAGGAGGGCAAGCCCCACACTAGCCAATAATAAATAAATAACTTCTTACCATTAACGCAACTTCTTGAACAGGTGCGGTAGAAAACGGATGGATGGATTAAAAATGCATGAGAATGTTTTATATTTTGAACATTATTTTTAACACTGTGATTACAAGTGGAATTATTCATTACTTATTGTGTTAGGCAATGTCAGCTCAGATTTATCCGAGAGCCAGATGCAGTCATCAAAAGAGCCACATCTGGCTCTAAAGCCATAGGTTCCCTACCCCTGTTGTATGATCTTTAAACTGGTTTAATGATAACGTTGATTTCAAACACACACACACACACACACACACACACACACACACACACACACACACACACACACACACACACACACACACACACACACACACACACACACACACAAGTGAATGCAATTCATACTTGGTCAACAGCCATACAGGTCACACTGACGGTGGCCTCAAACAATTTCAACACTGTTACAAATATGCGCCACACTGTGAGTCCACACCAAACAAGAATGACAAACACATTTCGAGAGAAAATCTGCACCGTAACACAACATAAACACAACAGAACAAATACCCAGAACCCCTTGCAGCACTAACTCTTCCGGGAAGCTATAATAGCATCAACGGCTTTTGGAGCTCAGTGCGCAACTGCACACGCAACAAGAAGGAGACGAAGCAGAAGAACAAAGAAGAGACATGGTGACAACGAGTAAGAAGAAGAAGTACGCTTGCCAGTTCCGAAATGATTGGATAAAAAGAATTTCATTTCATCCAGGACAGCTCAAAGGGGAAGGGGTATGCTGCCTGTACCTCAACCCCGCCCCCGCAACTACACCCCCACCCCCCAATCTCCCGAGTTCGGAGGTCTCAAGGTTGGCAAGTACGATCAATCAATCAATCAATGTTTATTTACATAGCCCTAAATCACAAATGTCTCAAAGGACTGCACAAACCATTACGACTACGACATCCTTGGAAGAACCCACAAAAGGGCAAGGAAAAATCACACCCAATGGGACGCCAGTGACAATGCTGACTATGAGAAACCTTGGAGAGGACCTCAAATGTGGGCAACCCCCCCCCTCTAGGGGACCGAAAGCAATGGATGTCGAGCGGGTCTAACATGATACTGTGAAAGTTCAATCCATAGTGGCTCCAACACAGCCGCGAGAGTTCAGTTCAAGCGGATCCAAGACAGCAGCGAGAGTCCCGTCCACAGGAAACCATCTCAAGCGGATCAGCAGCGTAGAGATGTCCCCAACCGATACAGGCGAGCGGTCCATCCTGGGTCCCGACTCTGGACAGCCAGTACTTCATCCATGGTCATCGGACCGGACCCCCTCCACCATCTGTGTTGGGCCTGCTATGAGGGGGCGACTTGTCCAGGGTGTGTACCCCGCCAACCTTCTGAATGCAGCTGAGATAGGCTCCAGCACCCCTCTCGACACCGAACGGGACAATCGATAGAAAATGGATGGATGATTTTATTTCAAAGGGGACAATGCAATGTCAAAAAACGCATGACTACACATGGTTAAAAAATTCAGAACTAGCCAGAAGACTAGTTTTCACCTGTAGTGCCCTGGCTGTGATGTAAAAAAGGCAGTGAAACTACAATTTAAAAAGACAAGAAAGAGAGCGAAAATAAAAAAAAAGCACACAATACATATACAGTATGAGAAAAAATATCAATCAATCAATCAATGTTTACTTATATAGCCCTAAATCACTAGTGTCTCAAAGGGCTGCACAAACCACCACGACATCCTCGGTAGGCCCACATAAGGGCAAGGAAAACTCACACCCAGTGGGACGTCGGTGACAATGATGACTATGAGAACCTTGGAGAGGAGGAAAGCAATGGATGTCGAGCGGGTCTAACATGATACTGTGAAAGTTCAATCCATAATGGATCCAACACAGTCGCGAGAGTCCAGTCCAAAGCGGATCCTACACAGCAGCGAGAGTCCCGTTCACAGCGGAGCCAGCAGGAAACCATCCCAAGCGGAGGCGGATCAGCAACGCAGAGATGTCCCCAGCCGATACACAGGCGAGTAGTACATGGCCACCGGATCGGACCGGACCCCCTCCACAAGGGAGAGTGGGACATAGGAGAAAAAGAAAAGAAATGGCAGATCAACTGGTGTAAAAAGGGAGTCTATTTAAAGGCTAGAGTATACAAATGAGTTTTAAGGTGAGACTTAAATGCTTACAATACAACATCACTAAATAACATTTATCTTAGCATCAAAACAGGCTCAGATTTTAGTGCTGGGAGCTGCAGGCGTTGATAAGCCACATTTTCTATTTTTTTTTGAAGGTCTTGTAAATTTTGACCAGTTTAACCTCCTCTGGTACTGAGTTCCACATATATGTGCTCCTTACTGACCAGGCCGACTTACTGAAAGTGCTCTGTATATGAATAAGGATGTCTTCTTATTCATATACTTTTCAAATGTTCTTGTGATCTCATGTACATAGTGAATATACCCCCCATTTTTTGGTATATATCGTTTTTCAAATCACCTGACATGTACAGTGGAGCAGAAAAGTATTTAGTCAGCCAGCGATTGTGCAAGTTCTCCCACTTAAAATGATGACAGAGGTCTGTCATTTTCATCATAGGTACACTTCAACTGTGAGAGACAGAATGTGAAAAAAAAATCCAGAAATTCACATTGTAGGAATTTTAAAGAATTTATTTGTAAATTATGGTGGAAAATAAGTATTTGGTCAACCATTCAAAGCTCTCACTGGCTCAAAATCTCACGATACATGGCCCCATTCATTCTTTCCTTAACACGGATCAGTCGTCCTGTCCCCTTAGCAGAAAAACAGCCCCAAAGCATGATGTTTCCACCCCCATGCTTCACAGTAGGTATGGTGTTCTTGGGATCCAACTCAGTATTCTTCTTCCTCCAAACACGACGAGTTGAGTTTATACCAAAAAGTTCTATTTTGGTTTCATCTGACCACATGACATTCTCCCAATCCTCTGCTGTATCATCCATGTATCCATTTTGGTATAAACTCAACTCGTCGTGGAATGAACACATTATTAGGCCTAATTTTGTTATGATGCCCCGCTGGATGCATTAAACAATGTAACAAGGTTTTCCAAAATAAATCAACATTAAGTTATGGAAAAAATGCCAACATGACACTGCCATATTTATTATTGAAGTCACAAAGTGCATTATTATTTTTAAAGAGCTTCAAAACAGCAGCTTTGGATTTGGGATATGCTCTCCCTGAGAAAGCATGAGGAGGTTGATGAGGTGGGGGAGGGGGGTGAAGGTCGCAGGGGGTGTATATTTTTAGCGTCCCAGAAGGGTCAGTGCTGCAAGGGGTTCTGGGTGTTTGTTCCGTTGTGTTTATGTTGTGGGGCTTCACGGTGGCAGAGGGGTTAGTGCGTCTGCCTCATAATACGAAGGTCCTGCAGTCCTGGGTTCAAATCCAGGCTCGGTATCTTTCTGTGTGGAGTTTGCATGTTCTCCCCGTGAATGCGTGGGTTCCCTCCGGGTACTCCGGCTTCCTCCCACTTCCAAAGACATGCACCTGGGGATAGGTTGATTGGCAACACTAAATGGTCCCTAGTGTGTGAATGTGAGTGTGAATGTTGTCTGTCTATCTGTGTTGGCCCTGCGATGAGGTGGCGACTTGTCCAGGGTGTACCCCGCCTTCCGCCCGATTGTAGCTGAGATAGGCGCCAGCGCCCCCCGCAACCCCAAAAGGGAATAAGTGGTAGAACATGGATGGATGGATGTTTATGTTGTGTTACGGTGCGGATGTTCTCCCGAAATGTGTTTGTCATTCTTGTTTGGTGTGGGTTCACAGTGGGGCGCGTATTTGTGACAGTGTTAAAGTTGTTTATACGGCCACCCTCAGTGTGACCTGTATGGCTGTTGATCAAGTATGCCTTGCATTCACTTGTGTGTGTGAAAAGCCATAGATATTATGTGACCGGGCCGGCACGCAAAGGCAGTGCTTTTAGGGTTTTTTGGCGCTCTGTACTCCTCCCTACGTCCGTGTACACAGTGGCGTTTAAAAAAGTCATACATTTTACTCTTTGAACCCGATACCGATAATTTTGAAACCGATAAATTCCGATATTACATTTTAAAGCATTTACAGGCCGATAATATTATTGGACATCTCTAATTCTGGCTCGTACTTATGAAGGCTTTTCAAGTTGGTCCGCATTTTGACAAAAGGAACTTTTTCCTGTGTTATTGATTGTTTAGCTAGACACTTTTAACACAGCACACAAATAATCTCATTGTGTTAACACTGTCAGTCAAAAACTATTTCTCTTCTCTCTCAATCTTTGTTTACTGATTTACCCAACAGACGTCCAGCAGCAGCCCCACATAAAAGAGGAAGAGGAGGAAGTGTGGATCACCCAGGTGGGACCGTGTCTTCTAGGGCAGGAGGAGGCTGATCTCAGCAAGTTTCCACTGACTGTTGTCTCTGTGAAGACTGAAGAGCATGAAGACAAACCACCTGAGTCCTCACAGCTTCATCACAGTCCAAGTAAGCACAACATCAACATATTTTATTCTCAGGGCATTCACTCCGTCACAACTGGACTGTTCATTTTGTCTTAGAAGACGTTTGGCCTCTCATCCAAGTAGGCTTCATCAGTTCATGCTCATAGACTTCAAGTCTTGAATCTAATCATTTGAACTTAAGGCCTTAGAGTTTCTTAGAATATATCAAAGTATCTTACTTTTACTTTCAATTTCATTGAAAATAATTACATAAACTAATTAACTGTTGTCAGGTTCAAACACCGATGACATCTCTTAAACAGACAAAAAGCAAGGAATCATGCAGAGACAAGAGTTGAATTTAGCTCATGAGGAGAACACATGGAGCTGCACACTCAGTCAGAGTCTCGCCCTACGCTCTAAAGTACAGCTCCGGCGTTCCTCTATTTATTCAGGAGTTCCCCAGTAAACATCACAGAGGCCGCCTCTAAAAGGAGTGGTCACACATATGCAAAGCAGCTCCAGTACGCACAATACGTGACGGGATGTGCTGGGGGGCCTTGCGATTTCGCCTTGTCTCTGCTACGTCTGCGTGCTGTCGTCTTATCTTCGTTGAGGTGCTTGAAGTCCTTGGCTGTTGGCGGGCTAAAACAAAGATCACATCTGCGGCTGAGGCCACCCCTCATATCAATCAATCAATCAATGTTTACTTATATAGCCCTAAATCACTGCAATGGAAGATAAGAAGTTTTGTCCTTGCACAGATAGAAAAGTCTAACTGGAGCACAATAAATAACAACTATAGCAACGGCCTTCATGCAAAACATAATTATTCTAACAGCTGTGCAGCCCGATCAGAATTTATACAAACCCCGTTTCCATATGAGTTGGGAAATGGTGTTAGATGTAAATATAAACGGAATATAAACGGAATACAATTAATATTTTCAACCCATATTCAGTTGAATATGCTACAAAGAAAACATATTTGACGTTCAAACTGATAAACATTTTTTGTGTGCAAATAATCATTACATTTAGAATTCTATGCCAGCAGCACATGACAAAGAAGTTGGGAAAGGTGGCAATAAATACTGATAAAGTTGAGGAATGCTCATCAAACACTTATATGGAACATCCCACAGGTGTGCAGGCTAATTGGGAACAGGTGGGTGCCATGATTGGGTATAAAAACAGCTTCCTTGAACTGCTAAGTAATTCACAAACAAGGATGGGGTGAGGGTCACCACTTTGTAAGCAAATTGTGGAACAGTTTTAGAACAACATTTCTCAACGAGCTATTGCAAGGAATTTAGGGATTTTACCATCTACGGTCGGTAAAATCATCAAAAGGTTCAGAGAATCTGGAGAAATCACTGCACGTAAGCGATGATATTACGGACTTTTGATCCCTTAGGCGGTACTGCATCAAAAACCCACAACAGTGTGTAAAGGATATCACCACATGGGCTCAGGAACACTACATAAAACCACTGTCAGTAACTACAGTTGGTCGCTAGATCTGTAAGTGCAAGTTAAAACTCTACTATGCAAAGCCAAACCCATTTATCAACAACATCCTGAAACGCTGCCGGCTTCGCTGGGCCAGAGCTCATGTAAGATGGACTGATGCAAAGTGGAAAGGTGTTCTGTGGTCTGACGAGTCCACATTTCAAATTATATTTGGAAACAGAGGACGTGGTGTCCTCCAGAACAAAGAGGAAAATAACCATTCGGATTGTTATAGGCGCAAAGTTCAAAAGCCAACATCTGTGATGGTATGGGGGTGCATTAGTGCCCAAGGCATGGGTAACTTACACATCTGTGAAGGCACCATTAATGCTGAAAGGTCCATACAGGTTTTGGAGCAACATATGTTGTCATCCAAGCAACGTTATCATGGACGCCCCTGCTTATTTCAGCAAGACGAGTGTTACAACAGCGTGGCTTCGTAAAAAAAGAGTGCGGGTACTTTCCTGGCCCGCCTGCAGTCCAGACCTGTCTGCCATCGAAAATGTGTGGCGCATTATGAAGCGTAAAATACGACAGCGGAGACCCCGGACTGTTGAACGACTGAAGCTCTACATAAAACAAGAATGGGAAAGAATTCCACTTTCAAAGCTTCAACAATTAGTTTCCTCAGTTCCCAAACGTTTATTGAGTGTTGTTAAAAGAAAAGGTGATGTAACACAGTGGTGAACATGCCCTTTCCCAACTACTTTGGCACGTGTTGCAGCCATGAAATTCTAAGTTAATTATTATTTGCAAAAAAAATATATAGTTTATGAGTTTGAACATCAAATATCTTGTCTTTGTAGTGCATTCAACTGAATATGAGTTGAAAAGGATTTGCAAATCATTGTATTCCGTTTATATTTACATCTAACACAATTTCCCAACTCTTATGGAAACGGGGGTTGTATATTGCAATAAACATTTAATGCCATACTTGGTAGAAGAAAAAAAAGTCCCCCACACGGCTTGGTTTTATTTACTTGTGAATAATGTTGTAAAGCGCTGCGTGTTCATACGATAGCTTCTTTCTCTATAGTACATGTAAACGTACTGAATGTGTCATGTGACTGAGCAAAGCTGAACAGTTCTGAAGCATGTGTTTGTCCTCTCGTGTCCTGCAGACGAAAAAAATGTTCTCCCTGAGCAGCAGGAGTGGCGCTTTAGGATGGATCAGGAGGAGCCGCAGCCCCCACACATTAAAGAGGAAGACGAGGCGCCACAGAATCTGCACCTTAAAAAGGAAGAGGAGGACCCACTGAGCCCCAACATTAAAGAGGAGGAGAAGCATCTTGAAGGACTGGAGGAGTTTCCAGTGACTGGTGTCCCTGTGAAGAGTGAAGATGGTGAGGTCAAAGGTGAGAGTGAGGAGAGGAAAGAGGCGGAGCCTCCGAGCAGCAGCTCAACAGAAGCTGATGGAGACCACTGTGGAGGATCACAAGCAGACAAGCTCTTAGCTCCACTATCAGATAGTGAGGACACAACGTCACACTCTCCTGACACTGATGATGAAGACTCTAAAGATGATAAGACATGTCACACTGACAACACACACCTGACGTGTTCCTACTGCGACAAAACTTTTAGTCATAGCTATCGGAAAGTACACATGAGAACACACACCGGGGAAAAACCTTTTTCTTGCTCAGGATGTGGGAAATGTTTTTCAAGAAAAAACGGGTTGAAAGAACACATGCAAATACACACTGGAGAAAAACCCTTTTCCTGCTCAGTATGTGGTAAAAGTTTTGTGTTAAGTCAGAATTTGAAAGTACACATGAGAATACACACTGGAGAGAAGCCGTTCTCCTGTTCAATCTGTGTCAAAAGTTTTACACAAAGTCAGTGTTTGAAAAGACACAAAAGATTACACAGCGGAGAACATGATGATGAAGACTCTAAAGAAGCTAAGACATGTCACACTGACAACACACACTTTCAATGTTCTCACTGCGGCAAAACTTTTAATTACCGCTGTGATCTGAAAGTACACATGAGAATACACACCCGAGAAAACGAGTTTTCCTGCTCGGAATGTGGTAAAGGTTTTGTACATAAACAGCATTTAAAAGTACACGTGAGAATGCACACCGGAGAAAAACCTTTTCTATGTTCAGTCTGTGGTAAAGCTTTTGTACAAAGTCAAAACTTGAAAGTGCACATGAAAACACACACTGGAGAAAAACCTTTTGTTTGTTCAGTCTGCGCTAAAGGTTTCTTACAAAGTCACGATTTGAAAACACACATGAGAACGCACACCGGAGAAAAACCATTCCCATGCTCAGTTTGCAATAAAACATTCCCTCAAAAGTACCATTTGGAGAGACACACAAGAGTACACACCGGAGAAAAACCTTTTACCTGTTCGATCTGTTGCAAAAGTTTTGCACATAAGAAGAATTTAAAAGTGCACATGCGAACGCACACTGGTGAGAAATCGTTTTTATGTTCAAACTGCAACAAAAGCTTCGGTGACCAAGCGACACTTGGACGACACATGAGAATACACACCGGAGAGAAAGTGTTTAGTTGCAGTGTGTGTGGTGAACGATTCTCTTATAAGTACCAGTGTAAGAAACACAAGTGTGCTGGTGAGAACAGCAGCAGCAAATGAAGCTGCAGGATTTGAAATAAAGTGTCAAAACTTTGTTAACCTTGACTTTCTAACAACATCAGTACAAACCCCGTTTCCATATGAGTTGGGAAATTGTGTTAGATGTAAATATAAACAGAATACAATGATTTGCAAAACCTTTTCAACTCATATTCAATTGAATGCGCTACAAAGACAACATATTTGATGTAAAAACTCATAAACTTTTTTTTTTTTGTAAATAATAATTAACTTAGAATTTCATGGCTGCAACACGTGCCAAAGTAGTTAGGAAAGGGCATGTTCACCACTGTGTTACATCACTTTTTCTTTTAACAACACTCAATAAACGTTTGGGAACTGAGGAAACTAATTGTTGAAGCTTTGAAAGTGGAATTCTTTCCCATTCTTGTTTTATGTAGAGCTTCAGTCGTTCAACAGTCCGGGGTCTCCGCTGTCATATTTTACGCTTCATAACGCGCCACATTTTCGATGGGAAACAGGAAAGTACCCGCACTCTTTTTTTTTTTTTTTTATGAAGCCACGCTATCGTAACACTTGTCTTGCTGAAATAAGCAGGGGCGTCCATTATAATGTTGCTTGGATGTCAACATATGTTGCTCCAAAACCTGTATGGACCTTTCAGCATTAATGGTGCCTTCACAGATGTGTAAGTTACCCATGCCTTGGGCACTAATACACCCCCATACCATCACAGATGCTGGCTTTTGAACTTTGCGCCTATAACAATCCGAATGGTTATTTTCCTCTTTGTTCTGGAGGACACCACGTCCTCTGTTTCCAAATATAATTTGAAATGTGGACTCGTCAGACCACAGAACACTTTTCCACTTTGCACCAGTCCATCTTAGGTGAGCTCGGGCCCAGGCAAGCCGGCGGCGTTTCAGGATATTGTCGATAAATGGGTTTGGCTTTGCATGGTATAGTTTTAACTTGCACTTACAGATGTAGCGACCAACTGTAGTTACTGACAGTGGTTTTATGAAGTGTTCCTGAGCCCATGTGGTGATATCCTTTACACACTGATTTCGGTTTTTGATGCAGTACCGCCTGAAGGATCAAAAGTCCGTAATATCATCGCTTGCGTGCAGTGATTTCTCCAGATTCTCTGAACTTTTTGATGATTTTACGGACCGTAGATGGTAAAATCCCCAAATTCCTTGCAATAGCTCGTTGAGAAATGTTGTTCTAAAACTGTTCGACAATTTTCTTACAAATTGGTGACACTCACCCCATCCTTGTTTGTGAATTACTTAGCATTTCGTGGAAGCTGCTTTTATACCCAATCATGGCACCCACCTGTTCCCAATTAGCCTGCACACCTGTGGGGTGTTCCATATAAGTGTTTGATGAGCATTCCTCAACTTTATCAGTATTTATCGCCGCCTTTCCCAACTTCTTTGTCACGTGTTGCCGGCATCAAATTCTGAAGTTTATGATTATTTGCACACACAAAAAAAAAAGTTTATCAATTTGAACGTCAAATATCTTGTCTTTGTAGCATATTCAACTGAATATGGGTTGAAAAGGATTTGCAAATCATTGTATTCTGTTTATATTTACATCTAACACAATTTCCCAACTCATATGGAAACGGGGTTTGTGTATATAACACATTTGACATCATTGTTGTGTGTGTAACACAATATTGTAAATACGATTCTACCATTTATAGATTAGATGGTTGAGATTAGTGCCTTTTTCTGTCAATTATACACATTAATATACAACACTGTGTTCTGGTGAGAAAAGCAGCAGCAAATGCAGATAAGTTATCACAAAACTTTGTGTTGCCATCAAAAGCTGTGTTTGATCTTACCAAGCAAAATGCTTGTAAAACCCCACTGTGTAGGATGGGATGTGACATGAAGGTGTCGGTTTCTTTGATTTATTGTAATCCACAGGAAGATCTTGTCTTGACCTAAGATCTACAAAGCGGAGAGGAAGCAGGACCTAACGCAGGAGTAGGGAACCTATGGCTCTCGAGCCAGATGTGGCTCTTTTGATGACTGCATCTCAGATAAATCTTAGCTGACGTTGCTTAACACAATATAGTGAAGTGAAGTGAATTATATTTATATAGCGCTTTTCTCAAGTGACTCAAAGCGCTTTTACATAGTGACACCCAATATCTAAGTTACATTTAAACCAGTGTGGGTGGCACTGGGAGCAGGTGGGTAAAGTGTCTTGCCCAAGGACACAACGGCAGTAACTAGGATGGCAGAAGCGGGAATCGAACCTGCAACCCTCAAGTTGCTGGCACGGCCGCTCTACCAACCGAGCTATGCCACCCCATATAAAATAAATAATTCCTCTGGTAATCACAGTGTTTAAAATAACGTTCAAAATATAAAACATTCTCATAAATTTTATTCCATCCATCCATTTACTACCGCACCGGGCGGGCATAGCTCGGTTGGTGGAGTGGCCGTGCCAGCAACTTGAGGGTTGCAGGTTCGATTCCCGCTTCCGCCATCCTAGTCATTGCCGTCGTGTCCTTGGGCAAGACACTTTACCCACCTGCTCCCAGTGCCACCCACACTGGTTTCAATGTAACTTAGATATTGGGTGTCACTATGTAAAGCGCTTTGAGTCTCTTGAGAAAAGCGCTATATAAATATACTTCACTACGTCACCTGTTCAAGAAGTTGCATTAATGGTAAGAAGTATTTTATTTATTATTGGTTAGCTTTAGAATAACAATCTTATTAAAAAGGATACAAGACGTATTATACTCTAAAAATGTTGGTCTTACTTAAAAATGCAGGCATTTAGTTGTATTTAGTGTTAAAAAAAAGATATTTTATGGCTCCCGCGGTAATACATTTTAAAATATTTGCTTTCATGGCTCTCTTAGCCAAAAAAGTTCCCGACTCCTGACTTAATGCAAGCTCCAGACATCTTTTCTTTGAACTGTTTTGGGACCGAGTGCAACAGCTTTTTACGACCCCGTCTCTCCTTAAAAAACAGCTGTTGCTATGTAATCAGGGAAAGTCCAAATAAAAGCGGAGGCATGCAACTTTTTGCCAGAGCGTGGTGGAAGACTGTACAAAGAGCACAGCCCAGACGTTTCTCCTCGATGAGCTAAATTGAATTCTGTCTCTGTTTGATTCCTTGCTTCTTGTCTTGTTTAATAGATGTCATCGGTGTTTGAACCTGACAGGAGAATTTGAAATGAACTGTCAAGGCTTTGATTCGTTTGGATGTCTAAAAACATCCGCACGTATTAAATGTGACGTCATTGTTGTGTGTGTAACCACTACTTTGTTCATATGCTTTTACCAATAAAGGGGCTGTTTGCAACATTTACACGGATTTCAAGCTGGCGCCCACTTTACAATGTATTTTTACAGAGAACATCCCGCCCTGTTGTAGTTTCCGGTACGTAATGATGTACATACATAACACTACATTGTGTACTTTTATTTAAAAATGAACAAAGATTCAACATGCTACATATAATCAGCATTTTATGTGTATACAGATATTTATTACTCTCTTTTATACTAATTCATATTAGTGTTTTATATAGGTCTGCAGACCTCCAGTGGGTTCCTTGAACCACCAAACATTGTCACGAGAGCCCGGATCAGGGTTACAACACTGTTTTATTTCCATCACAAAGTGCTAGTGTTTTGCTTTTCAGCCAAATGTTTTTTTTTTATGTCCGTCTCTCGCTCTCACTCCAGGTCCAACACCGTGTCTCGCTCCGGCTGCTGCTAATAAAGGTGATAGGTGATTAGATGACAAGGCTCACCTGGGCCATCCACTCACCTATCGCTGTCTTGGAGGCCGTTCCTTGAACACAAGTTTAGTTTAGTTTAGTTTACACGTTTATTCACAATACCATATAACAATTACAATAATGGTGAATGTCATCATTTAAAGATGTTGGTACGTGAAAGGTTCCCCCAAATAAGCTAAAAGAAGCTTTTAACAGGGGGTCCAAAGGACAATATATACATGGAAAGATTAAACACCCGGTTCTGCGGCAGGTCTGCAGGCCACGCCCCCCTCCACAAGGTCTTTGGAATAATGAAGAAATACATACTTTTATTTTGTAATTGTGAATGATTCCGCAGGGCTTCACGGTGGAAGAGGGGTTGGTGCGTCTGCCTCACAATACGAAGTTCCTGAGTAGTTTTGGGTTCAATCCCGGGCTCGGGATCTTTCTGTGTGGAGTTTGCATGTTCTCCCCGTGAATGCGTGGGTTCCCTCCGGGTACTCCGGCTTCCTCCCACTTCCAAAGACATGCACCTGGGGATAGGTTGATTGGCAACACTAAATGGTCCCTAGTGTGTGAATGTGAGTGTGAATGTTGTCTGTCTATCTGTGTTGGCCCTGCGGTGAGGTGGCAACTTGTCCAGGGTGTCCACCCGATTGTAGCTGAGATAGGCACCAGCTCCCCCTGCGACCCCAAAGGGAATAAGCGGTAGAAAATGAATGGATAGAATGATTCCATAGATTAACTCCTTTATATTATATACATAATTGTTTTACATGTGTTCATACCTTTACTTTTGGGTACACATAAATCCCTCTTAGTTCATATTTACTGGTTCACACTTTAGTGGTTCACCACTTTATACATCATTTGAGGTGTGGAACTGTGTGCCTCACAGTGCAAAGGTCCTAGGTTCGATCCCCAGGATCGAGGTCTTTCTGTGTGGTGTTTGCATTTTTTCCATTTGACTGTTCCTCCCACCTCCAAAGACATGCACCTGGGGATAGGTTGATTGGCAACACTAAATGGTCCCTAGTGTGTGAATGTGAGTGTGAATGTTGTCTGTCTATCTGTGTTGGCCCTGTGATGAGGTGGCGACTTGTCCAGGGTGTACAGGTAACGAGAGCTTCTTAAAAAAGAAGTTACAGGTCTGTGAGAGCCAGCAATCTTCCTTGATTGAAGTGACCAAATACTTATTTTCCACCATAATTTACAAATAAATTATTTACAATTCCTACAATGTGAATTCCTGGATTTTTTTTCCACATTCTGTCTCTCACAGTTGAAGTGTACCTATGATGAAAATGACAGACCTCTGTCATCATTTTAAGTGGGAGAACTTGCACAATCTATGGCTGACTAAATACTTTTGTGCCCCACTATATATATATATATATATATATATATATACATATATATATATATATATATATATATACACACACACACACACACACACACACACATATGTATATATATATATACTGTATATATATATATATATATATATGTATATATATATATTACTGACTAATGTCAAAGAAAATTAAAAAGATCTTGAAAATGTTCCATATTTTGAAAGACATAAAATTATAATTAATGCTTTCTTAGTTTTGTGTTGTCTGCCCTAAATGTCAAAATATATTTTTTTGTTTATAACCCCCCCCCCCAAAAAAAAGAAACAGCAGAAAAGCAAAATAGTATTTGCAAATACATCAATTAAATACAAAATAAAAAAGGATTACTCCCTATATGTGTATATATATATATATATATATTGTTTTTGTTTTATATATATATTTTTTTATTTCTGATTATTATTATTAATAATGTACTATTTTGTCTGTTTTCTTTATTTTTTAAGTGTTGTCCCTCACATTTTCCCATTTCTTTGGATTTTTCTTTCTATATGCTAGTATTGTTTCAATATCTTTGAGGATTATAACGAAGATAATGAGGAACTATCACGTTGCTTCTTTCTCTCGCGAGATCTGACAACCCTGTACGTGAACTAAACAAGACGAAGAAAAAGCAAAATGGCGTTTGACGGAGAAGACGTTGTTGTGTTTATAATAGTTGTGTGTTCTTAATCCGTACGTACATGTACACATTTATGTCGTTTGATAGAGTAAACATATTTTTTAATTGTTTGTATTCGTATACATTAGTCCGTGCGCACTTTGCAGCTCCTCGTGTTAGCATAGCTTAGCTTGCTAGTTAGCTTAGCGTGTTAGCTGCTAACAAAGACGGGCGGAAGTGATTAAAACACATCGCTAAGCAGAGATCAAGTGTGAGTGTAAAGTGTTGTGATTGTGTGAAAATGTGCGAAAGAAGGAGAGCAGAGTACGAGGAGGAACTTTGTCCAACAAAAGCGGAGAAGGAGCGACAACATCAACTACTGGACGCTGTTTTCAAGAAACATCAAGTTGTGTTACACAGAACAGGTTTGTTTACTTCTTACTCTCGCATTTCTACTAAATTTATATTTATTTATAAACACTATTCTTAAATAAATTGTGTATAGCAGGGGTCACCAACGCGGTGCCTGTAGGCACCAGGTAGCCCGTAAGGACAAGATGAGTAGCCTGTTCTAAAAATAGCTCAAATAACAGCACTTACCAGTGAGCTGCCTCTATTTTTTAAATTGTATTTGTTTACTAGCAAGCTGGTCTCGCTTTGCTCGACATTTTTATTTCTAAGAGAGACAAAACTCAAATAGGATTTGAAAGTCCAAGAAAATATTTTGAAGACTTGGTCTTCACTTGTTTAAATAAATTCATTTATTCTTTTACTTTGCTTCTTATAACTTTCCGAAAGACAATTTTAGAGAAGAATTACAACCTTAAAAATGATTTTAGGATTTTTAAACACATATACCTTTTTACCTTTTAAACTCCTTCCTCTTCTTTCTTGACAATTTAAATCAATGTTCACATAATGTTGTATTTTTTTATTGTAAAGAATAATAAATACATTTGAATTCAAATCTTCATTTTCGTTTCTGTTTTTTCGACGAAAAATATTTGTGAAATATTTCTTCAAACTTATGATTAAAATTCCAAAAAGTTATTCTGACAAATCTAGACAATCCGTAGGGCGGTATAGCTCGGTTGGTAGAGTGGCCGTGCCAGCAACTTGAGGGTTGCAGGTTCGATTCCCGCTTCCGCCAGCCTAGTCACTGCCGTTGTGTCCTTGGGCAAGACACTTTACCCACCTGCTCCCAGTGCCACCCACACTGGTTTAAATGTAACTTAGATATTGGGTTTCACTATGTAAAGCGCTTTGAGTCATTAGAGAAAAGCGCTATATAAATATAAAGAAAAAAAAAAGTAGACTCGAATTTAAATCTTATTTCAAAGCCTTTTGAATTTCTTTTAAAATGTTTGTTCTGCAAAATGTAGAAGAAATAATGATTTGTCTTTGTTAGAAATATAGATTGGTCCAATATGTTATATATTCTAACAAAGTGCAGATTGGATTTTAACCTATTTAAAACATGTCATCACAATTCTAAAACTAATATTAATCAGGAAAAATGACTAATGGTGTTCCATAAATTTTTTTTTTAATTTTTTCAAAAAGATTTGAATTAGTTAGTTTTCTCTTCATTTTCTTCGGTTGAATTCTGAATTTTAAAGAGTCGAATTTGAAGATAAACTATGTTTCAAATTTTAATTTTAATTTTTGTCGTGTTTTCTCCTCTTTTTTTCATCATTTATTCTCTACAAAAAAACCTTCCGTATGAGGAAAAAAAATATACAACGGAATGACAGAAAGAAATAACCATTTTATATATATATATATATATATATATATATATATATATATATATATATATATATATATATATATATATATATATATATATTTTTTATTTTTATTTTTATTTTTATTTTTTTTATTTATTTATTAAAGGTAAATTGAGCAAATTGGCTATTTCTGGCAATATTTTTAAGTGTGTATCAAACTGGTAGCCCTTCGCATTAATCAGTACCCAAGAAGTAGCTCTTGGTTTCAAAAAGGTTGGTGACCCCTGATATATAGGAAGGCGAATTGTCTTTTGGGGACGAAAACAAGACAGTTTCAGACACACAATATTTATGAGAGGTTGCTGTTCCTCTCAGTTTTTAACAATGTGTATCAACATGTTTACACAAAACTCACACAGTCACTAAATATATTTTACATTGTAATCAATATAATTAATAGTTTCATGGCTAATTTCACTTCCTGATTCTGACCTACATGCATCAATGAGTGAAAGTAAACATGTGTTGTCGATCATCTTTCAATAAACAATGTAGTCAACACTTGATTTATGGAAAGAACATCAGTCCATCTTAAATGAGCTCGGGGGCAGTGAAGCTGACGGCGTTTCTGGGTGTTGTTGAAAAATGGCTTTCGCTTTTTATAATTAAAAAAAAAAGTTAAAGTACCAATGTACCAATACTAGGTGTGGCGAAATTATTCTCTGCATTTGACCTTTGGGAGGTGAAGGGAGCAGTGGGCAGTAGCGGTGCCGCGCCCGGGAATCATTTATAGTGAGTTAACCCCCAATTCCAACCCTTAATGCTGAGTGCCAAGCAGGGAGGTAATGGGTCCCATTTTCATAGTCTTTGCTATGACTCAGCCGGGGTTTGTACTCACGACCTACCGATGTCAGGGCGGACACTCTACCCACTAGGCCACTGAGTAGGTATAAACAGTAAGTGTATCCGCCCGTAGTAGTAGAGTTTTAACTTGCATTTACAGATGTAGCGACCAACTCTAGTTACTGACCGTGGTTTTCTGAAGTGTTCCTAAGTCCATGTGGTAATATCCTTTACACACTGATGTCGCTTTTTGATGCAGTACCGCCTAAGGGATCTAAGGTCACGGCAATTCAAAGTTGTTTTTTTTGCCTTACTGTGAGTTCTCCAGATTTTCTGAACCTTTTGATGATATTTCGAACCATAGACGGTGAAATCCCTAAATTCCGAGCAATAGCTGGTCGAGAAATGTTGTTCTTAAACTGTTGGACAATTTGCTCACGCATTTGTTGACAAAGTGGTGACCCTCGCCCTGATCTTGTTTGTGAATGACTGACCATTTCGTGGAAGCTGCTTTTATACCCAATCATGGCACCCAGCTGTTCCAAATTAGTCTGTTCATATGGGATGTTCCAAATAAGTGTTTGATGAGCATTTTACCTGCTCGGTGGCCTAGTGGTTAGAGTTTCCGCTCTGAGATCGGTAGGTTGTGAGTTCAATCAATCAATCAATCAATGTTTATTTATATAGCCCCAAATCACAAATGTCTCAAAGGACTGCACAAATCATTACGACTACAACATCCTCGGAAGAACCCACAAAAGGGCAAGGAAAACTCACACCCAGTGGGCAGGGAGAATTCACATCTAGTGGGACGCCAGTGACAATGCTGACTATGAGAAACCTTGGAGAGGACCTCAGATGTGGGCAACCCCCCCACCTCTAGGGGACCGAAAGCAATGGATGTCGAGCGGGTCTAACATGATACTGTGAAAGTTCAATCCATAGTGGCTCCAACACAGCCGCAAGAGTTCAGTTCAAAGTGGATCCAAGACAGCAGCGAGAGTCCCGTCCACAGGAAACCATCTCAAGCGGAGGCGGATCAGCAGCGTAGAGATGTCCCCAACCGATACACAGGCGAGCGGTCCATCCTGGGTCCCGACGAGCGGTCCATCCTGGGTCTCGACTCTGCACAGCCAGTACTTCATCCATGGTCATCGGACCGGACCCCCTCCACAAGGGAGGGGGGGACATAGGAGAAAAAAGAAAAGAAGCAGCAGATCAACTGGTCTAAAAAGGAGGTCTATTTAAAGACTAGAGTATACAGATGAGTTTTAAGGTGAGACTTAAATGCTTCTACTGAGGTAGCATCTTGAACTGTTACCGGGAGGGCATTCCAGAGTACTGGAGCCCGAACGGAAAACGCTCTATAGCCCGCAGACTTTTTTTGGGCTTTAGGAATCACTAATAAGCCGGAGTCTTTTGAACGCAGATTTTTTGCAGGGACATATGGTACAATACAATCGGCAAGATAGGACGGAGTTAGACCGTGTAGTATTTTATACGTAATTAGTAAAACCTTAAAGTCACATCTTAATGCTAGACATGGGGAGACCGGAAAATGATACGTCACAGTAATCGAGACGAGACGTAACAAATGCATGGATAATGATCTCGGCGTCTTTAGTGGACAAAATGGAGCAAATTTTAGCGATATTACGAAGATAAAAGAAGGCCGTTTTAGTAACGCTTTTAATGTGTGACTCAAAGGAGAGAGTTGGGTCGCAGATAATACCCAGATTTTTTACCGAGTCACCTTGTTTTATTATTTGGTTGTCAAATGTTAAAGTTGTATTATTAAATAGAGGTCGGTGTCTAGCAGGACCGATAATCAGCATTTACGTTTTTTTGGCGTTAAGTTGCAAAAAATTAGCGGACATCCGTTGTTTAATTTCACTAAGACACGCTTCCAACTGACTACAGTCCGGCGTGTTGGTCAGCTTTAGGGGCATGTTCAAACCTCAGTTGAGTCACACTAAAAACTATAAAAATGGGACCCATTACCTTCCTGCTTGGCACTCAGCATCAAGGGTTGGAATTGGCGGTTAAATCCCTAAGATGATTCCAGAGCGCGGCCACCGCCGCTGCTCACTGGTCCCCTCACCTCCCAGGGGGTGGAACAAGGGAATTAGTCAAATGCAGGGGGTAATTTCACCAAACCTAGTGTGTGTGACTATCAATGGAACATTAACTTTAACTTTATTCCTCAACTTTCTCAGTGTTTTTTTGCCACTTGTGCCAGCTTTTTTGAAACATGTTGCAGGCATCAAATTCCAAATGAGCTAATATTTGCTAAAAATAAAGTTTTCCAGTTTGAAGGTTAACTATCTTGTCTTTGCAGTCTATTCAATTGAATATAGGTTGAAAAGGATTTGCAAATCCATCCATTTTCTACCGCTTATTCACTTTCGGGGTCGCGGGGGGCGCTGGCGCCTATCTCAGCTACAATCGGGCGGAAGGCGGGGTACACCCTGGACAAGTCGTCACCTCATCACAGGGCCAACACAGATAGACAGACAACATTCACACTCACATTCAAACATTAGGGCCAATTTAGTGTTGCCAATCAACCTATCCCCCGGTGCACGGTAGAAAATGGATGGATGAACAACTTCACTACTTTTGGGTTTTGTAGAAATGTCTACTTGGGGCGGTATAGCTCGGTTGGTAGAGCGGCTGTGCCAGCAACTTGAGGGTTGCAGGTTCAATCCCCGCTTCTGTCATCATAGTCACTGCCGTAGTGTCCTTGGGCAAGACACTTTACCCACCTGCTCCCAGTGCCACCCACACTGGTTTAAATGTAAAAATTAGATATTGGGTTTCACTATGTAAAGCGCTTTGAGTCACTAGAGAAAAAGCGCTATATAAATATAATTCACAATTCGCTTCACTACTTATAAAGGTTTTTCCAATTGCCTCACCTCAAATTTTCCGAACCTGATTTTGTACTCACTGTATCACTTTCAGGGTAATTTGGTGGCTGTGACAAAATTAAGTATTTCCTGTGTTTTTATTGCTTGTTGAGCCACACACTTTTAACACACATGAGAACACAAATAATGTCATTGTGTTAACATTGTCAGTCCACAACTATTTTTCTTTTCTCTTAATCTTATTTACTTATTTACCCAACAGACTCCCGGCAGCCCCCCCACGTTAAAGAGGAAGAGGAGGAAGTGTGGATCACCCAGGTGGGACCGTGTCTTCTAGGGCAGGAGGAGGCTGATCTCAGCAAGTTTCCACTGACTGTTGTCTCTGTGAAGACCGAAGACTGTGAAGACAAACCACCTGAGTCCTCACAGCTTCATCACAGTCCAAGTAAGCACAACATCCACATATCATTTTATTCTCAGGGCATTCACTCCATCACAACTGGACTGTTCACTTTGTCTTAGAAGACATTTGGCCTCTCATCCAAGTAGGCTTCAAGTCTAGTCAGTTCAATGTAAGGCCTTAAAATGTCTTAAATTGTATTAAAATATCTTCCTTGAAAGGCCTCAAAAAACCGTGTGGGCGTTATTAATCCTGTGTTTTAATGTAGTAAATAGTGTTGTGTTTGTGCCCCACAGAGATTTTGGGACAGTTCACAAAACTTTGAGTTGCCACGAGTTTCTGGCGAGAAGACCAAAGCTGTCTTTGATCCTACCAAACAAAAGGCTTGTAAAACTCCACTGTGTAAGATGGGGAGCGACCTGAGAGTTATGTTTCTTTGATGTATAGTAATCCACAGAAATATTTTTTCTTGACCCGAGAACTACAAAGCGGAGAGGAAGCAGGGCCAGACCCCCCTCCAGGCGACCTTTTCTTTGAACTGTTTACAACCTTTTATTTGAACTGTTTGTAATCAATGGCTGTTTACCACCCCTGTCCCTTCAGAAACTGCTGTTGCCATGTAATCAAGGAAAGTCATCATCATCATTTATTTGTATTCCTTTCATGAAAACGCATATTTACAAACCACGTACAATTGACACTTTCATTGTTTTTTTTTCTTATACATTTCCATGATCAGAATGGAGCAGATGGAAGAATAATATTCTTATATTTATCTGCCCCTTTTTTTTAACACAAATTACAGTATTTTAGATGACTTTATAACTGTTCCCTCCAACAACACCCAAACTCCAACACACTTTTCCATTTTCCTTTGAGCACTTTCACAATGACGCGTCCAATCTAAATCAAAACTCAGTTTGATATAATTTCAGTTTTCTCTTTTTATAACCCTTTTTAAATACAAAGATATTCTTACAACTTTTTAAGTCTTTGTTTAGAGGATTCCATGCTTTCACACCAACAACAGACACGCACATTTGTTTCAAATTTGTTCGCGCTCTTGGATGTTTAAAATCATACGGCCTTCTGTGGTTCTCATCTTCAGATGTGAACACAAATAACTTTTGTGTCAAAATAAAAGAGGAGGCGTACAATCTTTCATCAGAGCATGGGTACGAGGGTACAGGTGTACGCTTTCCTCCTCATTGAGCCAAATTGTATTCCGTCTTTGTTTAATTCCTTGCTTCTTGTCTTGTTTAATAGATGCCATCAGTGTTTGAACCTGACAGTTCATACAACGACTTGGTTTTCTTTACGACATGTAAACGTACTGAAATGCCCTAATGTGACTGAGCACAGCTGGACATTTCAAAAGCACGTGTTTCTCTTGTGTCCTGCAGATGTCTCTCAGGAACATCATCTCCCTGAGCAACTGGAGTGGAGCTTCAGGATGGAGCAGGAGGAGCCACAGCCCTCCTACATTAAAGAGGAGAACGAGGCGCCACAGACCCCTCACTTTAAAGAGGAAGAGGAGGAACACAGCATCAGTCAGGAGGGAGAGGATCTTGAATGGTTGGGAGAGTTGCCCTTGACTGTCATTGTGAAGAGTGAAGATGATGAGGTCAAAGGTGAAAGTGAGGAGAAGAGAGGGGCGGAGCCTCCGAGCAGCAGCTCAACAGAAGCTGATGGAGACCACTGTGGAGGATCACAAGCAGACAAGCTCTTAGCTCCACTATCAGATAGTGAGGACACAACGTCACACTCTCCTGACTCTGATGATGAAGACTCTAAAGATGATAAGACATGTCACGCTGACAACACACACTTCACATGTTCTCTCTGCGACAAAACTTTTAATTACCGTCATAATCTGAAAACACACATGAGAACACACACTGGAGAAAAGCCTCATTCCTGCTCAGAATGTGGTAAATGTTTCGCACAAAAACAGGTGTTGAAAGAACACATGCAAATACACACCGGAGAAAAACCCTTTTCCTGCTTAGTATGTGGTAAAAGTTTTGCACAAAGAAACAATTTGAAAGTACACATGAGAATGCACACCGGAGAAAAACCTTTTCCGTGTTCAATCTGTGGTAAGGGTTTTGTGACGAGTCAAAATTTGAAAGTGCACATGAGGACGCACACCGGCGAAAAACCGTATGCCTGTTCAAACTGCAACAAGAGCTTTTGTGACCGATCGGCACTTATCAGACACATGAGAACACACACCGGAGAGAAAGTGTTGGGTTGCGATGTTTGTGGTGAAAGATTCTCTTATAAGTATCAATGTAAGAAGCACAAGTGTGCTGGTGTGAACAGCCGCGGAAAACGCCACCCATCCATCCGTATTCTACCGCTTGTCCCTTACGGGGTTGCGGGGGGTGCTGGAACCTATCCCAGCTGCACACAGGCAGAAGGCGTGGTACACCCTGGACAAGTGTCCACCTCACCGCAGGGCCAACACAGATAGACAGACAACATTCACACTCACATTCACACACTAGGGACCATTTGGTGTTGCCAATCAACCTATCCCCAGGTGCATGTCTTTGGAAGTGGGAGGAAGCCCACGCAGTCACGGGGAGAACATGCATACCCTACACAGAAAGATCCCAACTCAGGATCGAACCCAGGACCTTCGTATTGTGGGGCACACAATAGAGGGTCAAGTGATAGAAGATACATTTAAGGAATAAAACAAAACAAGAAACTAATAAAATGCATCCATCCATCCATTTTTCTACTGCTTGTCCTTTTTGGGGTCGTTAATTATTATTTTTTTATGTCTTTTAAAATATAGGAGATTTTCAAAACCTTTTTAATTTTCTTTGTCAATATTAGTCAATCAATGTGTATATGTATGTGTGTGTGTGTGTGTACAGTATGTATGTGTATATATATATATATATATATATGTGTATATGTATATATTTGTATATATATATATATATATACATATGTATCTATATATGTATATATATACATACTTATATACATATGTATGTATATATATATATATATATATATATATATATATATGTGTGTGTACAGTATGTATATATACATATATATATATATGTATCCATATATACATATTTATATACATATGTATGTATATATGTGTATATATATACATATATTTATATAAATACATACACACACATATATATATATATAAAACTCACTAATATTGACAAAGAAAATTAAAAAGGTCTTGAAAATATCCCATATTTTAAAAGACATCAAAAATAATTAACGACCCCAAAAGGGACAAGCAGTAGAAAAATGGATGGATAGATGCATTTTTATTAGTTTCTTGTTTTGTTTTATTCCTTAAGTGTTATCCCTCACATTTTCTAATTTATTTCGATATGTATTTCTCTATGTGAGTATTCTTTCGATATGTTGTTCAATGTTTGAGGACTATAGTGAAGATAATTTGAAAATATTTATCTTGAAAATGTACAATGGACGTTAATTTTTTATTTTGAGATCGTTAAAAAGTATTTTTGCTATCATGTTAGCAAAATAAAAAAATAAAAAAGAAGCTTGTTGCCTCTTTGTCTCGCGAGATCTGACAACCCTGTACGTGAACTGAACAGGACGAAGATAAAACAAAATGGCGTTTGACGGAGAAGTCGTTGGGTTTATTATAGTCGTGTGTTCTTAATCAGTACGGACATGTACACATTTATGTCGTTTGATAGAGTAAACATATTTTATTATTGTTTGTATTTGGGTACATTAGTCTGAGCCACTTTGCAGCTCCTCGTGTTAGCTTAGCTCGCTAGTTAGCTTAGCGTGTTAGCAGCTAACAAAAACGAGCGGAAGGGATGAAAACACATCGCTCAGCAGAGATCAAGTGTGAGTGTAAAGTCTTGTGATTGTGTGAAAAATGTGCGAAAGAACCATAGCAGAGTACGAGGAGGAACTTTGTCCAACAAAAGAGGAGAAGGAGCGACAACATCAACTACTGGACGCTGTTTTCAAGAAACATCAAGTTGTGTTACACAAAACAGGTTTGTTTACTTCTTACTCTCACATGTTTACTAACGTCATATTTCATTATTAACACTATTCTTAAATAGATTGTCTATATGAAGATGAATTGTCTTTTAAGGATGAAAACAAGTTAGTTTCAGACACACAATATTTACGAGAGGTTGATGTTCCTCTCAGTTTGTAACAATGTGTATCAACATGTTTACACAAAACTCACACTGTCACCAAATTTATTTTACATTGTAATCAACATAATTCGGAGTTTTATTGTGCCTTTCACTTCCCCAGTCTGACTTACATGCATCAATAAATGAAAATCAATCAATCAATCAATTAATGTTTACTTATATAGCCCTAAATCACTAGTGTCTCAAAGGGCTGCACAAACCACCACGACATCCTCGGTAGGCCCACATAAGGGCAAGGAAAACTCACACCCAGTGGGACGTCGGTGACAATAATGACTATGAGAACCTTAGAGAGGAGGAAAGCAATGGATGTCGAGCGGGTCTAACATGATACTGTGAAAGTTCAATCCACAATGGATCCAACACAGTCGCGAGAGTCCAGTCCAAAGCGGATCCAACACAGCAGCGAGAGTCCCGTTCACAGCGGAGCCAGCAGGAAACCATCCCAAGCGGAGGCGGATCAGCATGCAGAGATGTCCCCAGCCGATACACAGGCAAGCAGTACATGGCCACCGGATCAGACCGGACCCCCTCCACAAGGGAGAGTGGGACATAGAAGAAAAAGAAAAGAAACGGCAGATCAACTGGTCTAAAAAGGGAGTCTATTTAAAGGCTAGAGTATACAAATGAGTTTTAAGGTGAGACTTAAATGCTTCTACCGAGGTAGAAAAATAAAATAAAAATAAAATAAACATCTATTGTCAATCATCTTTCAATAAACAAAGTAGTCAACACTTGATTTATGAAAATAAAATAAAGGTGACGTAGATTATGTCCAAGCGAATGTGCTCTAAGGAAGAATAGTTGATGGAGATATTAGGTATAAAAACACCACATAGTAAAATATGTTTTTGGAAGAGTTCCTTTTGGCCCAGCCAACATCATCACCCAATGAAGAAAATGATCTTATATGAAGACAAAAACAGAGTATTTCTGTTATTTAGGTAGTTTTGAAAATATGGGGATAGGTTGGTTAGCAACACTAAATGGTCCCTAGTGTGTGAATGTGAGTGTAAATGTTGTCTGTCTATCTGTGTTGGCCCTGCGATGAGGTGGCGACTTGTCCAGGGTGTACACCGACTTCCGCCCGGTCGTAGCTGAGATAGGCGCCAACCCCAAGAAAGGGAATAAGCGGTAGAAAATGGATGGATGGATGAAAATATGTTTTTATTTATTTTCATTATATTTAAGTTATGGTTAGGACTATATATACCATTACAAGGTTATCGTTAGAGATATAAAGTTTAGGCGTAAAACAGGGGTCGGGAACCTTTTTGGCTGAGAGAGCCATACAAGCCAAATATTTTAAAAAGTATTTCCATGAGAGCCATATAATATTTTTTTAAGACTGAACACAACTAAATGTGTGCATTTTTTTAGGAAAAAACAACATTTTTAGAGTATAATAAGTCTCTTATTCTTTTTAATAACATTGTTATTCTGAAGCGAACCAACAATACATAAAATACTTCTTACCATTAATGTGACTTCTTTAACAGGTGCGGTAGAAACCAGATGGATGGATTAAAATGCATGAGAATGTTTTATATTTTGAACGTTATTTTCGACACTATGACTACCAGCGGAATTATTCATTACTTATCGTGTTAAGCAATGTCAGCTAAAATTTATCTGAGAGCCAGATGCAGTCATCAAAAGAGCCACATCTGGCTCTAGAGCCATAGGTTCCCTACCCCTGGCGTAAAATGTCAACATCTATTGCTTGGAATTTACTGACGTCCCGATCGACTCACGTATTAAATATCTGTGGTAATCAAGCTAGCTATATTTCCAATAGGTACTAGGCATCACTTAGCCTTTTTCGAAGAAAAAATGCCCAAATCGCAATAAGGATAAACAGTTCCTGGAGAGGTAATCAAGAAGGGCGGAAGAGTGCAAGATGCTACGAGGAAACCATGAATGCACAAGTTTGCAGTGTTCACTTAGTTAAAGGTTTGTTTGACATAATTTTAACGGTTATTTTCCGTTAAGTATTATCTTGATATTATCTGAATTTCTTAAACATATTTTTGCTACGAGTGTTTCAAAAAGCACCAACTCGGCTTATTAAAAGAAAGCAAATGTGAGCAAAACCTAAAAGACTTGAGTTTTTTTTACCAAAGGCAGCCATCATAAATGAATGTTTCTGCACATACACAATGTTGACATCTATAGTTATTTGTTGATAAGCAATCATAAATGAATCTTTCAGCACATACACAATGTTGACATATGCAGTTTTGTTTTGATAAACAATCATAAATGAATTTTCAGCACATACACAATGTTGACATCTATAGTTATTTTTTGATAGACAATCATAGATTTTTCATTCAGCACATACACAATGTTGACATCTATAGTTATTTGTTGATAAGCAATCATAAATGAATCTTTCAGCACATACACAATGTTGACATATGCAGTTTTGTTTTGATAAACAATCATAAATGAATCCTTCAGCACATACACAATGTTAACATATATAATAGGGATGCACCTAATATAACCGAATATATTCGGCCGAATATGGTAAAAAAAGCCAGATTCGGCCTTCGGTGGAATGAGTTAAAAACAAGGCCGAATAGTGGCGTGTGACGCAAGTTTTTGACGCGGTGACGCAATCAACCAACGTGCAGTGACGTTGGGATATGTTGTGTACCTGTATAAGTGTATGAGGTTACAAGCACACACTTATTGAGATTTAGTGGGGCTTCTGTTGACATTATTAGCCTGTTGTGTAGGCTACCTGTATAAGTGTATGAGGTTACAAGCACACACTTAATTGAGATTTACTTGAGCCTTCTGTTTACATTATTAGCCTGTTGTGTAGGCTACCTGTATAAGTGTATGAGGTTACAAGCACACACTTAATTGAGATTTACTTAAGCCTTCTGTTGACATTATTAGCCTGTTGTGTAGGCTACCTGTGTAAGTGTATGAGGTTACAAGCACACACTTATTGAGATTTAGTGGGGCCTCTGTTGACATTATTAGCCTGTTGTGTAGGCTACCTGTATAAGTGTATGAGGTTACAAGCACACACTTAATTGAGATTTACTTAAGCCTTCTGTTTACATTATTAGCATATCTACTGTGGCTAAGCAAACTTTTGTCAAAAGGACAATACTTCATTTGTTGTGGGTTTATCCACTTTAATGCACTTTATTATTTTTTTGGAATGCATGTTTTGTTTGAAGGCCTAATATAAATGAAAAACTTTGTGCTTTTTTTTTGAAAAGCAAAGGCTACTGGAATATTAAAAAAATGTCAATATTCAATAAAAAAATACTTTATTTGAAAACCATGTCTAAATATTTATTCTAGGCTATTTATGCAATATAATTTTTTTTTTGAAAAACTGCATTCATTATTTGGTATTCGGTATTCGGCCAAGCGTTTAAATTTTATTCGGCTTCGGCTTCGGCCACAAATTTTCATTTCGGTGCATCCCTAATATATAATTGTATTTTGATAAACAATCGTAAATTAATCTTTCAGCATATACACAATGCTGACATCTACAGTTATACTTTGATAAACAATTAGGGCTGGGTGATATTTTTCCAAGATGGCGCTGCTGTAGTGGCTGCTGTAGGCAGGAGCTCTGTGCTCTTGTATCATCCTTTTGTGTTTCCCTCTTGTTTTGATGTCTTATTATATTTTTTTGCCTTTTGGTCCGGGACCCTTTGGGACTGTGTGACAAGGGGTGGCACTTTCGTGACCTCTGTGGTGCTTTTTTTGTGGACTTCTGGATCTGCCTCCCGGGAGCCTTTTGGCCATGGAGACCAGCTGCTGGGTGTCTGCCACACCAGAGTATGTTTGGATGTACTGGAGGAGATGCGGATGAGGGGACAGGACTGCGGAGCTAGCACTGAGCGCTGGGACGGAGAGGCTTCGCGGTGTCCTGGCTGGGTGAGCAGGTGTCGGACACCTCAGTCACCTTGGACGCATCCTCGCTCATCCATGCGGACTGGACACTGGCCGAGAGTGGAGTCGGCTGTCTTGGTTGCTTTGTTGGGTCTGCTTCTGTCTCTGACCACGCTCCCTCTACCCCAGCGGACGATGGCGTGGAACACCGCAGAGGCCACCACAGTGGATATGTTTCTTTTACTTTTTATTCATAGCTGTATGTAGAAGTGTCTGGTTGTATCTGCTGCTTTAATGTCTTTAATGTCCTCTGTGGTCTTTGATGTTTGATGTTTCCCTCTTACACACATGGAAGAGGGATGTGTACCATGGTTATGAGTTGTTGTTGTTTTTTTTATTTATTTATTTGTTTTTTTCCCTTGGCCTCAGTCTGCACCTCCTCTCCAAGGCCCAGGCAAAGACCGATTTTTAAAATTTTATTTTAATCTTCTATTTTTTTCTCCCCCCCCCTCCCCCCCTTTGTTTACCTTTATCTCATCTTTTTTGTAAGGGGCGCTGGAAGCCGGCAGACCCGTCAGCGATCCTGTTCTGTCTCCCTGTAATGTTTGTCTAAACTTGAATGGGATTGTGCTGAAAAATATTTAATTTTCCTGAAGGAACTCTCCTGACGGAATAAATAAAGTACTATCTAATCTAATCTATATCGATGTATACGATATATCGCGGGTTTGTCTCTGTGCGATAAAAAAAATGACTATATCGTAATATTCGAGTATACGTTCTCACGCAGTTGCTTTTAGCTGCGGCCATTACACTACAGGCTCTTCCCACTCTTTCCTGTCTCTCTTCACAGACAAGCAGGCGCACATTCTTACATAGGTCACATACTGTCACGTCATACGTCACATACGTATACGCCCTCGCCCAACAGAGAGGTAGCAGACTGGGCTACGTTAGCTGCTAATAACTTTAATAAATACACTTTTGGTCAATTGACTTAGTTGTGGTTTCCCTCTCTGCATGACAGTTTAAAAGTAGCATATATTAATGCAGTATGAAGAAGAATGTTTGAATGTAGACACATAGAATCATCATACTGCTGTGATTATATGCATCAAGTGTTCGTTCAAGGCCAAGGCAAAATATAATATATATCGTACATCGCGATATAACCTAAAAATATCGTGATATTAAAAAAAAGGCCACGTCGCCCAGCCCTATAAACAATCATAAATGAATCTTTCAACACATACACAATGTTGACATATATAGTTATATTTTGATAAACAATCATAAATGAATATTTCAAAACATACACTATGTTGACATCTATAGTTATATTTTGATAAAGACGGGGAAAAACATGGCAGTCGTAAACAGCACATACAACAGCAACAAACATGGAAGTAGACGCAAAGTTAATCATGAGATGCAAACTTACCCGAGCAAAAATGTTGCGTGATTTATCCGAGAGAGTCTTGATACCAATGTCCTTGACGCAGGTACTCACAAAGAAGTTGTGGACCTCCATGATTTTACTAGTTTTGTCGTGTAGAATGATGTCTGTAGTATAATAGTTCGATATTTCTGTTTACGCGACTGATGTATAATCCTTGATATCACTCGGTCAAGCACAGGAATCTTTTCCATTCCATCGTTAGATTTTTTCCTCATATCTGCTTTTTGCAGAAAGATTTAAGCCTCTTTTGTACTCATATAATCTGCAAGCTACTTGCTGTACAACAGCCATCTTGGCGTGGTTGACCACCCCTGGTTTTCACTTCCGGGTGTAACGATCGGGTCGCAATGTTATGCTGGGATTCCTTCTCCCAAGATGCAGACAGATTCCGGACACTGTTCAGGTAGGAAATTATTTAGATTAGATTAGATAGTACTTTATTTATTCCGTCAGGAGAGTTCCTTCAGGAAAATTACAATTTTCAGCACAATCCCATTCAAGATCAGACAAACATTAAAGGGAGACAGAACAGGATCGCTGACGGGTCTGCCGGCTTCCAGCGCCCCTTACAAAAAAAGATGAGATACAGGTAAACAAGGGGGGGAGAAAAAAATAGAAGATTAAAATAAAACAAAAAAATCGGTCTTAGCCTGGGCCCTGGAGAGGGGGTGCAGACTGAGGCCAAGGGGAAAAAACAACTTGTAGCCATAGTACACACCCCTCTTACATGTGTGTAAGAGGGAAACATCAAACATCAAAGAACACATAGGACATTAAAGACATTAAAGCAGCAGATACAACCAGACAATTTATTCATCATAAATCATGCGGGGAAAAAACAGGAAACACCAAAAGCGTGCCGATAGCATGGATGGCAAGGCAAAGTAGAGCCTAGCATGGAAGTGAGCATCTAAAACAGGAATCAAATTATAGCGCCTAGCGTGGAAGCTGGTAGATCAAGAGGAATCAAAACTAACTGTCGTTACCTGTTGCGTGATGCAAACTCTTAGCATAAACTATGGACATGGAATACTCACGAAACTGTGGCATGAAATAAACAAATCTTTACGTGGACCAGACATGAAGCCAACAATGACGCTAGGCAGACTGACTGGCAAAGGCGGGCTTAAATAATGCCTCGGATTAGTGCTCGGGCAGCAGGTGAGCGGGCAAACACTAATCAGACGCAGGTAGAAATTATAAGTAACCACGGTTACTAAAACAAACAAGGGTGCACAAAAGACAGGAACTAACACTAACAGATCACAACAAAACATGATCCAGGCCACGGATCATGACACCGGGAAGAAATCATGTGATCAAATACAAGCAATGCAGAAAAAAATGGTTCCACAATTTATACCAGTGAGTGCAAAGTTAGAAATGCCTCGATCATTGCTGGCTCGTATTTCTGAAGGCTTTTCGAATTGCGATTTTTTTTTAATCACTGTACCACTTTTGAAGTAATTTTAGTGGCTGGAACAAAAGGAAGACTTTCCTGTGTTTTCATTGGTTGTTGAGCCACACACTTGTGGGGCGGTATAGCTCGGTTGGTAGAGTGGCCGTGCCAGCAACTTGAAGGTTGTAGGTTCGATTCCCGCTTCCGCCATCCTAGTCACTGCCGTTGTGTCCTTGGGCAAGACACTTTACCCACGTGCTCCCAGTGCCACCCACGCTGGTTTAAATGTAACTTAGATATTGGGTTTCACTATGTAAAGCACTTTGAGTCACTAGAGAAAAGCGCTATATAAATATACTTCACTTCACATATAATCTCATTGTGTTAACAGTGTCAGTCAAAACTATTTCTCTTCTCCCTTAATCTTTATTTACTTATTTACTCAACAGACAACCAGCGGCCCCCCGACGTTAAAGAGGAAAAGGAGGAAGTGTGGATCACCCAGGTGGGACCGTGTCTTCCAGAGCAGGAGGAGGCTGATCCCACCAAATTTCCACTGACTGTTGTCTCTGTGAAGACCGAAGACTGTGAAGACAAACCACCTGAGTCCTCACAGCTTCATCACAGTCCAAGTAAGCACAACATCCACATATTTTATTCTCAGGGCATTCAGTCCATCACAACTGGACTGTTCACTTTGTTCACTAATCATTTCAATTTAAGGCCTTAGGATGTCTTAAATCCTATTGAAATATCTTCCTTAAAAGGCCTCAAAAGACAGTGTGGAGGACAGCGTTTGCAAACATTGTGACAAAAGGTAATGGATAAATAATGAAAAAGTGGAAAATCCTGGAGAAGTCTGTGTCAAATGATGCTATAACACCTACTGTACGTTGTACTTGGTATCGTTATTGTACTTGGTATCGTTACTGTTGATATTTGTATACATCTTTGTTTACATTTAAGAGCTCTAGCTTAGCAGTTAGCATATGCTCCTACAGTGTGTGGGTGAGCATGTTTAGCTAGTCCTTGTCCTCTAGTGATAGACTTGGTCTCTTTGCCGCCATGGAGGCGAGGATTGCTGACTTCGAAATGGGTTTGCACTGTGGAGGGACGTTAAATCAAATAGATGAGAAAGCGCGAGGCCATTAAGATAGAAAAATAAATAAAAATAGAACTTTAAAATTGACCTTGAAGCAGATAGGGAGCCAATGCATCGATTATTAAAACTGGTGTAATGTGCGCCCGGTGTTGTTATAATTGTAGCCTTCTGATAT
Organism: Nerophis ophidion; assembly: GCF_033978795.1. Classification (NCBI taxonomy): domain Eukaryota; kingdom Metazoa; phylum Chordata; class Actinopteri; order Syngnathiformes; family Syngnathidae; genus Nerophis; species Nerophis ophidion. Next base: position 6,697,880 of record NC_084634.1, on the reverse strand, counting down.
TCTTTTTGGGAAGGCCGAGAGCAGGACATTACAATAGTCTAAGCGACAGGAAATAAAAGCATGCATTAGCTTCTCCGTGTTGTCCTGAGAGAGAAAATAAAAGTAATCATCTAAAGGAAATGAAAACAGCCTATAACAGTGTTTTTCAACCTTTTTGGAGCATTTTTTGCATTGAAAATATCCGAAGGCACACCACCGGCAGAAATCATTAGAAAACGAAACTCAGTTGACAGTAAATAGTTGTTGTCACAATTTTTGGATACGACTTTAAAGCATAACCAAGCATGCATCACTATAGCTCTTGTCTCAAAGTAGGTGTACTGTCACCAACTGTCACATCACGCCATGACTTATTTTGAGTTTTGTTGCCGTTCTCCTGTGTGTCGGTTTTAGTTCTTGTCTTGCGCTCCTATTTTGGTGGCTTTTTCTCTTTTTTTGGTATTTTCCTGTAGCAGTTTTCATGTCTTCCTTTGAGCGATATTTCCCGCATCTACTTTGTTTTAGCAATCAAGAATATTTCAGTTGTGTTTATCCTTCATTGTGGGAACATTGTAGGTTGTACTTTGTGGACGCCGTTTTTGCTCCACAGTAAGTCTTTGCTGTCGTCCAGCATTCTGTTTTTGTTTACTTTGTAGCCAGTTCAGTTTTAGTTTAGTTTTCCGTAGCCATCCATAGGCTTCAATACCTTTTCCTAAGGGCACTCACCTTTTGTTTATTTTTTGGTTTAAGCATTAGACTCCTTTTTACCTGCACACTGCCTCCCGCTGTTTCCGACAGCTACAAAGCAATTAGCTACCGGCTGCCACCTACTGATATGGAAGAGTATTACACGGTTACTCTGCCAAGCTCTAGACAGCACCGACTCTCAAAAACAACACATCATTTGCAGACTATAATTACTGGTTTGCAAAAAATATTTTTAACCAAAATAGGTAAAATGACATAATCTCCCGCGGCACACTAGTGGTCGTAAAACACTGGCCTATAGGACAACAGATACGGGTACGTACATCAATCAATCAATCAATGTTTATTTATATAGCCCCAAATCACAAATGTCTCAAAGGACTGCACAAACCATTAAGACTACAACATCCTCGGAAGAACCCACAAAAGGGCAAGGAAAACTCACACCCAGTGGGCAGGGAGAATTCACATCCAGTGGGACGCCAGTGACAATGCTGACTATGAGAAACCTTGGAGAGGACCTCAGATGTGGGCAACCCCCCCCCTCTAGGGGACCGAAAGCAATGGATGTCGAGCGGGTCTAACATGATACTGTGAAAGTTCAATCCATAGTGGCTCCAACACAGCCGCGAGAGTTCAGTTCAAGCGGATCCAAGACAGCAGCGAGGGTCCCGTCCACAGGAAACCATCTCAAGCGGATCAGCAGCGTAGAGATGTCCCCAACCGATACAGGCGAGCGGTCCATCCTGGGTCCCGACGAGCGGTCCATCCTGGGTCTCGACTCTTGACAGCCAGTACTTCATCCATGGTCATCGGACCGGACCCCCTCCACAAGGGAGGGGGGGACATAGGAGAAAGAAAAGAAGCGGCAGATCAACTGGTCTAAAAAGGAGGTCTATTTAAAGGCTAGAGTATACAGATGAGTTTTAAGGTGAGACTTAAATGCTTCTACTGACCGAGAAGCCTTGCAGGAAGGTATGGACCAGGCTTTACTCGCCATGTCTGAGACATGATGTCTCTACTTCTTCTACTTCTTCTTCTGATCTTATTGCCATCCTTGACTTCGAGGTAACCGTTATTGTTTGGCCGGAAACGGTGCGCAGTGAAGGAAGGTGTAGCAATAATGTTGTCCGGGAGGAAATGGGGAGATTTTCAAGGAAAATTCGGGACTCTGGGGTTGGCAAGTATGCGTACAAATATGCATGAAAACACGACGAAAGACAACTTAAGTGAATTGGAATTTTTGTAGAGATGATTGAAGAAACCATACGAGAAGAACAGCTACTGACTACTATTAGACAGCACGGAATTTATACGTCCGGTTCAAGGCATTCAGAAAAAGGAATCGCGCTTTCAACCCACAACACCTGCAGTGAACAAACTCGACCACAAGATGGCGCCATAGCACAAACGACAATATGTACTACAGAACTATACTGTAGACCAGGAGTAGGGAACCTACTGCTCGAGAGCCAGATGTGGCTCTTTTGATGACTGCATCTGGCACTCAGATAAATCTGAGCTGACATTGCTTAACACGATAAGTAATGAATATTTCCAATTGTAATCAAAGTGTTAAAAATAATGTTGAAAATACAAAACATGCTCATGCATTTGAATCCATCCATCCTTTTTTGTACCGCACTTATTCAAGAAGTTGCATTAAGGGTAAGAAGTGATTTAATTATTATTGCTTAGTTTAGGGCTTGCACTCCTGGAGGCTCTTCAGACCACCAAGCACCGACATGAGAGCCTGTTTCAGGGTTACAATATTTTTTTTAATTTTTCAATAAGTCTCTCAGTTGCATTCCAGCAATTGTCTTTTTCCCTTTCGTTCTCGCTCGCACTCTGGCTCCAGCCCCAAACCCGTCTCTCCTCCTGGCTGCTGCTTAAAAACAGAGCGACAGGTGATTAGATAACAAGGCCCAGGTGGGAACATCTACGCACCTGTCGCTGATTTCGAGGCCGGTCCTGGCAACACCCCGTTTCGCTGCAGGCCCGCAGGCCACGCCCCCTCCACAGTTAGCTTCAGAATAACAATGTTATTACAAAGAATAATAGACCTATTATACTCTAGAAATGTTGGTCTTACTAAAAAATGCACGCGTTTAGTTGTGTTCAGTGTTGAAAAAAATATTATATGGCTTTTACGGAAATACATTTTAAAATATTTGGATTCTTGGCTCTCTCAGCCGAAAAGGTTCCCGACCCCTGCTGTAGACCAAGCCTGGGCAAATAAAGGCCCGGGGGCGCCCAGCGAAATCCCACGGAGAGGCGGGGAGAAAAGTGAGAATAGTCGGCAGAAGTCCCAAAAATGTACAAAAATACCTACCGGGTTCGAGTCCCACAAGTCCCGCCGCTGGCCGCAAAAGGACATTCCCAAATAAGTTCTTTAAGATAGAAAGTGTAGCTGCAATTATTATGTGCAGTGTTGTTTTTTAAAGACCGTAAGTCTTGAACTATACCAGGGGTCGGCAACCCGCGGCTCCGGCTTCGGGAGGTTTACAGATTTTGGTGCCTCTCCCGGAAATCACCCGGGGCTAACATTCTCCCGATTTTCACCCGGACTACAATATTGAGGGCGTGCCGTGACGGCTATACTTTTAACGTCCTCTACAACATGTCATGGCGCCCACTTTTACACCATGCATTTCGCTGCTTTTGTCATTAAATGTAAGAGATTGCAAGGCATACTTAGTCAACAGCCATACAGGTTACACTGAAGGTTGTGATATAAACAACTTTAACACTCTTACTAATATTCGCCACACTGTGAACCCACACCAAACAAGGACAAACACATTTCGGGAGAACATCCTCACAGTAACACAACATAAACAGAACAGAACAAATACCCAGAATCCCATGCAGCCCTAACTCTTCCTGGCTCCATTATACACCCCCGCCTTCCCAACCCCGCCCACCTCAACCAACGAAGTATTTCAATGGTTGGAATCTGCGCTTTTGCATTATATACTAAATACTAGTAATCTAATTAGTTAATATGGTAATCTAAGTCACAGCAGCTCAGACGAGGCACCAAGCAGTGTGGGTGGGGAGCGTTTCCACAGAGTGTTTCCAGAGCAGCCAGCCTGACATGCGGGTGTCAGGGACAGACGCGGAAGGAGATTTTTCCAACAAAGTTCTCAATCTTAGTGATATATCAGATGGACTATATTGCCAAAAGTATTTGGCCACCTGCCTTTACTCACATTTGAACTTGAAGTGCGATCCCATGATGGAATTGTCCAAAATGTTTTGGTATCTTGGAGCATTCAAAGTTCCTTTACCTGAAAATAAGGGGCCAAGCCCAACTCCTGAGAAACAACCCCACACCATAATTCATCCTCTACCAAATTTCCCAATGCAGACTGAAATGTAGCATTCTCCTGGCCACCTCCAAACCCAGAATGGTCCATCACATTGCCAGGTGGGTAAGCGTGACTCATCAGTCCAGAGAGGGCGTCTCCACTGCTCTAGAGTCCAGCGGCAACGTGCTTTACACCACTGCATCCGACGCTTTGCTTTGGACTCTGTGATGCATGGCTTAGATACAGCTGAACGGCCATGGAAACCCATTCCATGAAGCCCTCTGCGTACTGTACGTGGGCTAATTTGAACGTCACATGGAGTTTGGAGCTCTGTAGCAACTGACTGTGCAGAAAGTCTTCACACTATGCGCTTCATCATCTGCTGACTCCTCTCTGTCAGTTACATGGCCTCCCACTTGGTGGCTGAGTTGCTGTTGTTCCCAAACTTCATTTTTCTTATAATAAAGTTGACTTTGGAATATTTAGGAGCGAGGAAATTTCACAACTGGATTTGTTGCACAGGTGGCATCCTATGACAGCTCCATGCTGGAAATCACTGGGAGCGGCCTATTCTTTCACAAATGTCTGTAGAAACAGTCTTCATGCCTAATTGCTTGATTTTATACACCGGGCCAAGTGATTAGGACACCCATTTGGATGGGTGGCCAAATACTTTTGGCAATATAGTGTATATCAGATTGTAGGTGTTTTTTGTTTTTTTTTACCTTTCGCGTTCATATTTCGGAGTGTTTGTTGCATTTTAGTTCAGTTTCGCTTGATTGTAAAATATGTGGATGGAGAGGGGGTGTGACGTTCATATATTGTCAATATTCAGTGTTTTATCGTTCGTAGTTAATATTGTAAATCCCACATTATTGTCATGTACTTTCTTGGTGTCTCATTCAGTAAAAAAATGTACAATTCTATTCCTTTCTTTTAAGGCGGTCCGTCATGTTTTTAGCATTCAATCAGACATTAATGTGAGTTTTTGTGTAAGTGTTCCTAATTGTCGCAGACACGTTTCTTTTCTCTAAATTTGGCCCCCGAGTCAAAATATTTGCTGAGGCCTGCTGTAGACATAATAAACAGACTCCGTAAACTACATAATCCTTTTCCAAGTTTATATGTCAATAACTGACATTCAAAGGTCTAAAGCAGGGGTGCCCAGACTTTTTCTGCAGGCGAGCTACTTTTCAATTGACCAACTCGAGGGGATATACCTCATTTATATATATCATTTATATTTATTTATTTATGAAAGAGACATTTTTGTAAACAAGTTAAATGTGTTTAATGATAATACAAGCATGTGTAACATATATAGATGTCTTTCTTTCACAAAGACAAGAATATAAGTTGGTGTATTACCTGATTCTGATGACTTGCATTAATTGGAATCAGACAGTAATGATGATAACGCCCACATTTTCAAATGGAGGAGAAAAAAAGTTGTCCTTTCTGTACAATACCACATGAAAGTGGTTGGATTTGGCATCTAATTCATCCAGCTTCCATACACTTTACAAGAAAAACATTGGCGGCAAATTCCGTAGCTTGCTTGATTGACATTCACGGCACCCGAGGGTCTTGTGAGATGACGCTGGCTGCTGCCAGTTCATTATTATGAAAAAATGACAGAGAGGAAGGCGAGAAACACTTTTTATTTCAACAGACTTTCGCGCCGTCCCTTCCATCAAAACTCTAAAGGCCGACTGCACATTTCCTATCTTCACAATAAAAGCCCTGCTTCATGCTGCCTGCGCTAACAAAATAAGAGTCTCGGAAAGCTGGCGTGCACAAGTGATGTGCACGCCAGCTTTCTGAGGGATCGCTTGTGCACGCCAGTTTTCCGAGACTCTGTATTTAGTTAGCGCAGGCAGCATGAAGCAGGGCTTTTATTGTGAAAATAGGAAATGTGCAGTCGGCCTTTAGAGTTTTGACGGAAGGTACGGCGCGAGAGTCTGTTGAAATAAAAAGTGTTTCTCGCCTTCCTCTCGGTCATATTTTAATAATAATGATCTTGCAGCAGCCAGCGTCATCTCACAAGACCCTCCGGTACCGTGAATGTCATTTAAGTGACGTCTTGGTGAAGATTGATGATCACTAATTTTTAGGTCTATTTTTTTTAAAAGCCTGGCTGGAGATCGACTGACACACCCCCCGCGGTCGACTGGTAGCTCGCGATCGACGTAATGGGCACCCCTGGTCTAAAGGTTGTCAGTTTACAAACAGTTTGGGTGTTGAATTTTGAAAAATACACCCGTGTTTTTTTTCAGTTCATATATAATTTTGATTCACACTCGAAATGATTTGGAATGCATTTTGTATTTAAATTTTTCACTTTTAAACCAAACCTGTCATGTCTTGGTGATCATGTTGAGATTGGCTATGTTCTGTTTGGTTTTGCACTCTGTCGGTTCCTGTTTTTTCACTCCCTGTTTTGTTCCATGACGACCCAATAGTTTTCACCTGTCCTCATGTCACACACCTGAGTCACTTGGACTCATGCACCTGTTGTCAATCACCACATCACCTTTTAAGCCTGTTGTTGCCAGGCAGTCAGCCTGGCGACATCACCCTCTACACCCTTGTTATTCATGCTGATGATCCATGCCGCTCTTTTTCATGCTTGTTTCTTGTCAGAGTAAGTGTTATCGTTTTTTTTTGTCCATAATTCTGCCTTTGTGCTAGTTTTTCTTCTCATAGCCAAGTTTTGTACCTCCGCTGTGAGCGCCTTTTGTTTATACCCTTTGTTTTTGTAGTACTTTCGAGTTAATATTAAAAGATGTCATTACCTTCACGCCATGTCCGGTCCAGTCGCTTCGCATTACGGGACAACAAACCTCACCAAGGTCTTCGTCATGACAAACCAATGCTATTTAAATAATAATTACTGCATAACATAAGTTCCTTAACGTAAATGTTACATAGACCGCAGAAAATAGTTCGTTTCAGGTTTTTCCATGTTTACATTTTCATGCTTTCCTATATTTTCTTACACTTTATTAAGCATTTCTTACGTAGTCCTTATTTTTGCGCCTCCATTTTTTAGAGGTTAGTGTTACGAGTTCAATGTGATTTTTACAATATCGCATTGATTGTTTCCATGGTCTGTGATGCGGTGGCGACTTGTCCAGGGTGTACCGCGCCTTCCGCCCGAATGCGGCTGAGATAGGCTCCAGCACACCCCGCGACCCCGAACGGGAAAAGCGGTAGTAAATGGATGGATGGATGGATGTTTTCCATAGTTGTGTTGACATTTTCTCTACTTTCTGCCTTGGTTAGCTTTGAAATAGAAATGTTTACATGTAATGTTTTTTTCCCCTGGTTCCTATTTTCGATAGGTTCTGAAAAATATTAATAATAATCGATAATTGTGACCAAAAACGTAATCATTCAATGATTTAGAACAGTGATCCATCTAATGCTATGCCAAATAATCACTTGATTAAAGTACAGTGTTTTGCTTTTTTATATTCACATACAGTTGTTATTGTTCAAATTGTGTGTATTGGGACCTTGGTCAAAAATGTTGGAAAATACTTGTTAAATAAAACCACTGTGTTTTTAATGAATACTCAGGCCTACTATGCTACTGTATTTTATTGTTGGTCATTCTGGCGGTACCGGGAGAGCTTGGAGAGGTTGTACTTGGTGAAAAAAGTTAGAGAACCAGTCATGTAGAAAATATGAAGTATCAGCATTGGTATGAGCAGTGCTGCCCCTGTAATTACTTGGTATTGGGTCGATACCCAAATTTGTAGTATCACCCAAAACTAACGTAATGTACACAAACAACAAAAAAATAAGTGATTATTACATTTTGACAGATGTGTAGATAGAAACATGTTACAACATAAAGTAGCCAGGTATTAACAGTACATTAACAAATAGATTAATAATAGAAAATATAATTGTAAATAATGTTACTGTATATGTCAACAACTCAATTAGGAGCCTTTGTAAACCGTTTTAAAAATATTCTATTATCACTCCTATGTTTAATGTATCACGGTATAAATTGTAGGCCATATCGCCCATCCCTTGGTTTTCTTTTCCTGTGCATAATGCTGTGAAGCAGGGGTCTCAGACACGCGGCAATTGGCCCGCGAGACGTTATTTTGCGGCCCCCACCTTAATATGAAAGTTTAATGTTAGTGCGGCCCGCGAGTTTAATATGAATGGCGCTTGACAGCGTTGTGTTATTCGGCTCCAAAATGGCTCTTTCAACGTTCTGGGTTGCCTACCCCTGCGTTAGTGGATAAGCGGCCAATGAGTGGAAGTGACAGAGATGTTGCCATGGAGGCGAGGGTTGTCCGTCAGTAATAACAGTCCCCGATAACCTGGACCAATACAAACTGTTATTTGTAGAGATGTTATCGGCCGATAAATGCTTTAAAATGTAGTATCGGAAATTATCGGTATTTGTTTTCAAATGTAAAATTTACGACTTTTTAAAACGCCTCTGTACGGAGTGGTACACGGACGTAGGGAGAAGTACCAAGCGCCAAAAAAACTTAAAGGCACTGCCTTTTCGTGCCAGCCCAATCACATAATATCTACGGATTTTCACACAAGTGAATGCAAGGCTTACTTGGTCAACAGCCATACAGGTCACACTGAGGGTGGCCGTATAAACAACTTTAACACTGCTACAAATATGCGCCACACTGTGAACCCACACCAAACAAGAATGACCAACACAATTCGGGGGAACAGCCGCACCGTAAAAACCAGCCTCACTCAGACTCTGCATCCAGTGGCCCCCAGGTGAATTGAGTTCGAGACCCCTGCTGTAAAGAGTGGCGTGTTTGTCCCCCACTGTTCATACAACAACTTGGTTTCCTATAGCACATGTAAACGTACTCAATGCCCTAATTTGACTGAGCAAAGCTGGACGTCTCAAACGCACGTGTTTGTCTTCTCGTGTCCCGCAGACGTCTGTCAGGAACATCATCTCCCTGAGCGACAGGGGTGGAGCTTTAGGATGGAGCAGGAGAAGCCACAGCCCTCCTACATTAAAGAGGAAGACGAGGCGCCACAGACCCCTCACATTAAAATGGAAGAGGAGGAACGCAGCATCAGTCAGGAGGGAGAGCATCCTAAATGGTCGGAGGAGTTCCCAGTGACTGGTGTCCCTGTGAAGAGAGAAGATGATGAGGTCAAATGGTTGGAGGAGCTCCCAGTGACTGGTGTCCCTGTGAAGAGTGAAGATGATGAGGTCAAATGGTTGGAGGAGTTCCCAGTGACTGGTGTCCCTGTGAAGAGTGAAGATGATGAGGTCAAAGGGTTGGAGGAGCTCCCAGTGACTGGTGTCCCTGTGAAGAGTGAAGATGATGAGGTCAAATGGTTGGAGGAGTTCCCAGTGACTGGTGTCCCTGTGAAGAGTGAAGATGATGAGTTCGAAGGTGGAAGTGAGGAGAAGAGAGAGGCGGAGCCTCCCAGCAGCTCAACAGAAGCTGATGGAGACCACTGTGGAGGATCACAAGCAGACAAGCTCTTAGCTCCACTATCAGATAGTGAGGACACAACGTCACACTCTCCTGACACTGATGATGAAGACTCTAAAGATGATAAGACATGTCACGCTGACAACACACGCTTCACATGTTCTCTCTGCGACAAAACTTTCAGTTACCGTTCTTGTCTGAAAACACACATGAGAGCACACACCGGAGAAAAACCTTACTCCTGCTCAGAATGCGGTAAATGTTTCGCACGAAAGCATGTGTTGAAAGAACACATGCAAATACACACCGGAGAAAAACCCTTTTCCTGCTTGGTATGTGGTAAAAGTTTTGTACAAAGGCACAATTTGAAAGTACACATGAGAATACACACCGGAGAAAACCTTTTTACCTGTTCAGTCTGCGGTAAAGACTTTGTGCAAAGACAGTATTTGAAAGTACACATGAGAATGCACACCGGAGAAAAACCTTTTCCGTGTTCAATCTGTGGTAAAGGTTTTGTGACTAGTCAAAATTTGAAAGTGCACATGAGGACGCACACCGGCGAAAAACCGTATGCCTGTTCAAACTGCAACAAAGGCTTTTGTGACCGGTCAACACTTGTCAGACACATGAGAACACACACCGGAGAGAAAGTGTTGTGTTGTGATCTTTGTGGTGAACGATTCTCTTATAAGTACCAATGTAAAAAACACAAGTGTGAGGGTGAGAACAGCAGCAGCACATGAATCTGCAGGATTTTAAATTAATTGTAAAACAAATTTAATAAAAAAAAACAAAATATATATATATATATATATATGTGTGTGTATATATGGATATATTAATCAATCTTATATGTATGTATATATATATATATATATGTGTAGATATGTATGTATGTATATATATATATATATATATAACTCAGTTTTTAATTATTCATAAGAGTGTTTTATGTAGGGGTTCGATATTATAAAGAGTTCCATATTTCTAATTGTAAATGATTCCATGGTTAAACTCCATGATATACACATTTGTTCATAACTTTACTCCCATTAAATCCCTCTTACTTCATACTTACTGGTTCACATCTGAAACATCTTCTGGACCACTTTTAGAACCATTTTACTCTCTTTTGTAGTATAAATATTGTTTTGTGATTGTTTTATATGTATGTCCTTTTTGCAATAAGCAATGTATGCTTCAGCAAAAGTTGAGTACAATAAATGTAGTCCATATTTGGTGAGTTTGTATTTTGTCATGGGCCTGCTCCAATGCAAGCAGCCGATATTATTGCCCATACTTCAAATTTGATCATTTTTATGGGCCTGCTTGCATTGCAAGCGCCCATTCTTGGCACTTGCAATGTAAGCAGTCCATATTATTACACATACTTCAAAATGTATCATTATTATGGGCCTGCTTGCATTTCAAGCGCCCATTTTATTATTGCTCATACTTCAAACTTGATCATTACTACGGGCCTGCTTGCATCGCAAGAGCCCATTCACATGCTGCTAAGCAGCAGTGAATGGGCGCTTGCAATGCAAGCAGCCCATATTATTATTGCTCATACTTCAAACTTTATCATTATTATAAGCCTGCTGCAATGCAAGCGCCCATTCACATACTTATAATTATCATTATTATGGGCCTGCTTGCATTGCAATCAGCCGTATTATTATTGCTCATACTTCAAACTTTATCATTATTATAAGCCTGCTGCAATGCAAGCGCCCATTCACATACTTAAAACTATCATTATTATGGGCCTGCTTGCATTGCAAGCACCCATATTATTATTGCTCATATTTCAAACTTTATCATTACTATGGGCCTGCTTGCATTGCAAGCCCCCATTCACTGCTGCTTTGCAGCATGTGAATGGTCACTTGCAATGCAAGCAGTCCATATTATTACACATACTTCAAAATGTATCATTATCATGGGCCTGCTTGCATTTCAAGCGCCCATTTTATTATTGCTCATACTTCAAACTTGATCATTACTATGGGCCTGCTTGCATTGCAAGCGCCCATTCACTGCTGCTCAGCAGCATGTGAATGGGCTCTTGCAATGTAAGCAGCCCATATTATTATTGCTCATATTTCAAACTTTATCATTATTATGGGCCTGCTGCAATGCAAGCGCCCATTCACATACTTATAATTATCATTATTATGGGCCTGCTTGCATTGCAAGCACCCATATTATTATTGCTCATAGTTCAAACTTTATCATTATTATGGGCCTGCTTGCATTGCAAGCACCCATATTATTATTGCTCATACTTCAAACTTTATCATTATTATGGGCCTGCTTGCATTGCAAGCACCCATATTATTATTGCTCATACTTCCAACTTTATCATTATTATGGGCCCGCTTGCATTGCAAGCACCCATATTATTATTGCTCATACTTCAAACTTTATCATTATTATGGGCCTGCTTGCATTTTTTCAAAATTTTACCGGTCTCCGAATATCCCTAAAAAAAGCTTTAAAGTGCTTGATTTTCGCTATTTGCGATGCGACTATCCATTTCCCTGTGACGTCATACAGTGCTGCCAATGTAAACAAACAATGGCGGATAGCACAGTAAGATATAGCGACATTAGCTCGGATTCAGACTCGGATTTCAGCGGCTTAAGCGATTCAACAGATTGCGCATGTATTGAAACAGATGGTTGGAGTATGAAAGTATTGAAGAAGAAACTGAAGCTATTGAGCAAATAGCTATTGACGCTATTCATAGCCATAGCATGGCCGAATAGCTGCGTTAGCATCGCCGGTAAAATGTGCGGACCAAACGATCAGGACTTTCGCATCTTGTGACACTGGAGCAACTTAAATCTGTCGATTGGTAAGTGTTTTTTTCGCATTAAATGTGGGTGGAAGGAAACGTAATATAGTTGCAAATGCAGCTGCAGGTTATCCATACATCTCTGTGCCATGTCTGCTTTAGCACCGCCGGTAAATAGCATGTTAGCATCGATTAGCATAGCATGTTAGCATTGATTAGCTGGCAGTCAACATCAACAAAACTCACCTTTGTGATTACTGTGACTTTATCGTTACAAATGCACCTGCAGGTCATCGATACATCTCTGTGCCATGTCTGCTTTAGCACCGCCGGTAAACAGCATGTTAGCGTCGATTAGCGTAGCATGTTAGCATCGATTAGCTGGCAGTCACGCCGCGACCAAATATGTCTGATTAGCACATAAGTCAACATCAACAAAACTCACCTTTGTGATTTTAGTTGAATTTATCGTTGCAAATGCATCTGCAGGTTATCCATACATCTCTGTGCCATGTCTGTCATCGCCGGTAAAATGTGGAGACACTTTGGTACATTCAATGGGGGTCTGGCGGCAGACACTTTGGCATCTTCGGGCCAGTGGTGCAACTTGAATCCCTCCCTGTTAGTGTTGTTACACCCTCCGACAACACACCGACGAGGCATGATGTCTCCAAGGTTCCAAAAAATAGTCGAAAAAACGGAAAATAACAGAGCTGAAACCCAATGTTTACAATGTGTTGAAAATGAAAATGGTGGCTGTGTTACCTCGGCGACGTCACGTTCTGACGTCATCGCCTCCAGCGCGATAAACAGAAACGCGTTTCATTCGCCAAAATTCACCCATTTAGAGTTCGGAAGTCGGTTAAAAAAATATATGGTCTTTTTTCTGCAACATCAAGGTATATATTGACGCTTACATAGGTCTGCTGATAATGTTCCCCTTTAAAGGCCTACTGAAAGCCACTACTACCGACCACGCAGTCTGATAGTTTATATATCAATGATGAAATATTAACATTGCAACACATGCCAATACGGCCTTTTTAGTTTACTAAATTACAATTTTAAATTTCCCGGGAGTTTCATCTTCGAAACGTCGTGTAATGATGACGTGTACGCGAGATGTATCGGGTTTTTAGGAAGTATGAGCGCTGCACACACACACAGCTAAAAGTCGTCTGCTTTAACCGCATAATTACACAGTATTTTGGACATCTGTGTTGCTGAATCTTTTGCAATTTGTTCAATTAATATTGGAGTAGAATTGATGGATGTGGGAAGCTTTAGCCTTTAGCCACACAAACACACGGTGATTCCTTGTTTAAAATTCCTGGAGGTGAAACTTTCCTATGGATCAGAGCGTGGTCAAGCAGACATGAATCCACACCAAATGTCAACCAGCAGGTTTCGGTGAGAAAATTGTGGTTAAAAAGTCAGTTCTTCCTGGAGAAAAGCTGAGCTTGTGTCGTCCATAGCTGCTGTCGACTCCTCTGAGACACTGGCGTCAACACACCCGTGGACACACACCTCCGACTATCAGGTACTATTTAACTCACTAAAACACTAGCAACACAATAGAAAGATAAGGGATTTCCCAGAGTTAACCTAGTAAATGTGTCTAAAAACATCGGAATCCGTCCCAATGCAATCGCTATTATTTTATTTTATTTTTTTTCTAGTCCGTCGCTATCAATATCCTCAAACACAAATCTTTCATCCTCGCTCAAATTAATGGGAAATTGTCGTTTTTTTTCGGTCTGAAAAACTGTTTTTGTTGGAAGCTCCCATTAAAAACAATGTGAATATGTGAGGAGCCATCAAACATGTGACGTCATCGTCTGCGACTTCCGGTAAAGGCAGGGCTTTTCTCTTAAAGGGGAATATTATCACCAAACCTATGCAAGCGTCAATATATACCTTAATGTTGCAGAAAAAAGACCATGTATATTTTTAACCGATTTCCGAACTCTAAATGGGTGAATTTTGGCAAATTAAACGCCTTTCTGTTTATCGGTCTTTTAGCGATGACGTCAGAACGTGACGTCACCGAGGTAATACAGCCGCCGTTTTCATTTTCACATTACAAACACCGGGTCTCAGCTCTGTTATTTTCCGTTTTTTTCAACTATTTTTTGGAACCTTGGAGACATCATCCCTCGTCGCTGTGTTGTCGGAGGGTGTAACAACACTAACAGGGAGGGATTCAAGTTGCACCACTGGCAAGAAATCTGCCGCCAGACCCCCATTGAATGTACCAAAGTGTCTCCACATTTGACTGGCGATGCTAAGACAGACATGGCACAGAGATGTATGGATAACCTGCAGATGCATTTGCAACGATTAAGTCAACAAAATCACAAAGGTGAGTTTTGTTGATGTTGTTGACTTATGTGCTAATCAGACATATTTGGTCACGGCATGACTGCCAGGTAATCGATGCTAACATGCTACGCTAATCGATGCTAACATGCTATTTACGCTAGCTGTATGTACATTTGAAACTAGATACCCACATTTAATGCGAAACAAACACTTACCAATCGACGGATTTAAGTTGCTCCAGTGTCACAAGATGCGAAAGTCCTGATCGTTTGGTCCGCACATTTTACCGGCGATGCTAATAAGGTAGCCATGCTATGGGCCACTTCATTAGGTACACCCACGCTATGGCCGAATAGCGTCAATAGCTATTCGCTCAATAGCTTCAATTTCTTCTTCAATTATGTTTTCGCTATCTGCCTCCATACTCCGACCATCTGTTTCAATACATGCGTAATATGTTGAATCGCTTAAGCCGCTGAAGTCCGAGTCTGAATCCGAGCTAATGTCGCTATATCTTGCTGTGGTAACTGTCATGCTTGTATTGGCAGCACTGTATGACGTCACAGAGAAATGGATAGTCGCATCGCAAATAGCAAAAATCAAGAACTTTAAAGCTTTTTTTAGGGATATTCCGTGACCGGTAAAATTTTGAAAAAATTTTTAAAAAATACAACAAGCCACTGGGAACTGATTTTTTATTGTTTTTAACCCTTTTGAAATTGTGATAATGTTCCCCTTTAACAGCGAAAGTTGCAAACTTTATTGTGGATGTTCTCTACTAAATCCTTTCAGCAAAAATATGGCAATATCACGAAATGATCAAGTACGACACACAGAATGGACCTGCTATCCCCGTTTGAATAAGAAAATCTCATTTCAGTAGGCCCGCTAAAATGAGAGCATCTAATACAGGGGTCTCAGACACACAAGACTTTATTTTGCGGCCCCCACATTAATATGAAAGTTTAATGTTAGTGCGGCCCGCAAGTTTTATATGAATGCCGCTTGACGGCGTTGTGTTAAAAATGACTCTTTCAACATTCTGGGTTGCCTACCCCTGCATTGGTGGAAAAGCGGCTAATAAGGGAAAGAGACAGAAACGTTGCCATGGAGACAAGGGTTTTCTTACGAGCATGTGCTGCAGTCACACTAACTTTTTCATGATATTCTAATAATATGACCAGCACCTGTAGGTCTGGTGATAATGTTCCCCTTTAAAGCATCAACGATGTAAATTCTGGTTTATTAGTCAGGCTGGGCAGTATTACGAGTGATGCCGGTACATTTTATTATAAATAGTACCGTATTTTCCGGACCATAGGGCGCACCTGATTATAAGGTGCTCTTCAGGTCTATTTTCATTAAAAAGGCATGAATGAATCATCGTCTTACCTGCACCCTGCCTGCAGAGTTCCTGCTGCATCTTGGGAGAACAATCCGCGCAGTGAAATGCGACCCAAGCGTAACAGTAAAATGTATTCATGACACCTGTTTTTTTAGAGTTCTATCGGACATTGTGACTTTTGGTATTAGTGTTCCTGAAAAAAAGGGGACCCGAACACACCAAACAACTTTTACCTTGAAAATCAACTTTTACTTTGAAAATCAGTTTTTGCCTTGAAAATCAACTTTTACTTTGAAAATCAGTTTTTGCCTTGAAAATACACTTTTACCTTAAAAATTCCTTTTAACTTGAAAATCAGTTTTTGCCTTGAAAATCATTTTTTACCCTGAAAATCAACTTTTACCTTGAAAGTCAGTTTTTACCTTGAAAATTCGATGTTCGATGTTACTGACCTGTCCGTCAGTAATAACAGTCCCCAATAACCTGGACCAATTCAAACCGTTATTTGTTTTTTTTATTGTTTAATTTGCATTACCTCACACAATGAACACTACATATATTTCTATATGACGCCGGATAACACTTCGGGAGCCGTCACTTTTTTGCGCTCGCTATCCCTGTACTTTCCCGGCTATTATCCGCCGACCGCCCTGTTGCTGTATGGAGGAAAAACGGAACGACACACATTGCGGAAATAACATTATTCTCCGTGCGTCGGCTGAATACAAATATATTCCACAACCCCAAACATGTCTTTTTCAAAGCCTGCAGTGAAGAGAAAGGTTAGTGGTGAGCAAAGACAATTCCGGGAATAGTAGGAGATGACCTGTCTTATTTGCACAGAGAAATACAAAATAAAATACAAGGGATACAATTTGAAGCGTCATTACACAACTAGACATGCGGAGGAGTATGCAACATTTTTTTTTAAAGGGGAACATTATCACAATTTCAAAAGGGTTAAAAACAATAAAAATCAGTTCCCAGTGGCTTGTTGTATTTTTTGAAGTTCTTTTCAAAATTTTACCGGTCTCGGAATATCCCTAAATAAAGCTTCAAAGTGCATTATTTTCGCTATCTTTGAAACCACTATCCATTTCCTTGTGACGTCATACAGTGCTGCCAATGTAAACAAACCACGGCGAATAGCACAGCAAGATATAGCGACATTAGCTCGGATTCAGACTCGGATTTCAGCGGCTTAAGCGATTCAACAGATTACGCATGTATTGAAACAGATGGTTGGAGTATGAAAATATTGAAGAAGAAACTGAAGCTATTGAGCGAATAGCTATTGACGCTATTCATAGCCATAGCATGGCCGAATAGCTGCGTTAGCATCGCCGGTAAAATGTGCGGACCAAACGATCAGGACTTTCGCATCTTTTGACACGGGAGCAACTTAAATCCGTCGATTGGTAAGTGTTTGTTTCGCATTAAATGTGGGTGGAAGGAAACGTAATATAGTTGCAAATGCATCTACAGGTTATCCATACATCTCTGTGCCATGTCTGCTTTAGCACCGCCGGTAAATAGCATGTTAGCGTCGGTTCGCGTAGCATGTTAGCATCGATTAGCTGGCAGTCAACATCAACAAAACTCACTTTTGTGATTTTGTTGACTTTATAGTTGCAAATGCATCTGCAGGTTATCCATACATCTCTGTGCCATGTCTGCTTTAGCACCGCCGGTAAATAGCATGTTAGTGTCGATTAGCATAGCATGTTAGCATTGATTAGCTGGCAGTCACGCCGCAACCAAATATGTCTGATTAGCACATAAGTCAACATCAACAAAACTCACCTTTGTGATTTCGTTGAATTTATCGTTGCAAATGCATCTGCAGGTTATCCATACATCTCTGTGCCATGTCTGTCTTAGCATCGTCTGTAAAATGTGGAGACACTCCGGCACATTCAAAGGGGGTCTGGCGGCAGACACTTTCGCATCTTCGGGCCAGTGGTGCAACTTGAATCCCTCCCTGTTAGTGTTGTTACACCCTCCGACAACACACCGTCGAAGCATGATGTCTCCAAGGTTCCAAAATGTAGTCGAAAAAACGGAAAAAAAAGAGCTGAGACCCGATGTTTGTTGTGTTGAAAATGAAAATGGCGGCTGTATTACCTCGACGACGTCACATTCTGACGTCATCGCTTCCAGCATTTAATTAGCCAAAATTCAGTTAAAAAATCGGTTAAAAAATATATGGTCTTTTTTCTGCACCATCAAGGTATATATTGACGCTTACATAGGTCTGCTGATAATGTTCCCCTTTAAGAAATCTTTTCTTGCAGCCCAGCCTCACCCGGACTCTGCGTCCAGTGGCCCCCAGTTGAATTGAGTTTGAGACCCCTGATCTAATATAACAAGTAAAGGCGCTAACCAGTTACACTATTGAAATTATCCTTAATGGATGGCTGAGAATCATAACTAAAATCACTGTATTCAACATTAAAATCCATCTAATGATTTCTTCTCCTACCTGTAACTGAAAGAAAATAAGGTGGGTTGGCTGGGTACCAACTGGGTCCAGCCAGGGTAAAGTCCGGACTTAAAGGGGAACATTATCACCAGACTTATGCAAGCGTCAATATATACCTTGATGGTGCAGAAAAAAGACCACATATTTTTTTAACCGATTTCCGAACTCTAAATGGGTGAATTTTGGCGAATTAAACGCCTTTCTATTATTCGCACTCGGAGCGATGATGTCACATCGTGACGTCACCTAGGTAGTCAATCCGCCATTTTCTCAAACACATTACAAACACCAAGTCAAATCAGCTCTGTTATTTTCAGTTTTTTTGACTGTTTTCCGTACCTTGGAGACATCTTGCATCGTCGGTGTGTTGTCGGAGGGTGTAACAACACGATCAGGATTCAAGTTGTCTTACGTGGAGTGTGCATCGATTAGCACGGCATGCTAATCGATGCTATCATGCTATTTAGGCTAGCTGTATGTACATTTGTAGCTATATTTGCATCCAGCCTTTCCCTCTACCCACATTTAATGCCAAACAAACACTTACCAATCGACGGATTTAAGTTGCTCCAGTGTCACAAAATGCGAAAGTCCCGATCATTTGGTCTGCACATTTTACCGGCGATGCTAAGGCAGACATGGCACAGAAATGTATGGGTATCCTGCAGATGCATTTCCAACAATAAAGTCAACGAAATCACAAAGGTGAGTTTTGTTGATGTTATTGACTTCTGTGCTAATCAGACATATTTGGTCGCGGCATGACTGCCAGCTAATTGACTAGCTGTATGTACATTTGTAGCTATATTTGCATCCGGCGTTTCCCTCCACCCACATTTAATGCCACACAAACACTTACCAATCGGCGGATTTAAGTTGCTCCTGCACATTTTACCGGCCATGCTAAGGCAGACATGGCACAGAAATGTATGGATATCCGGCTTCACTCAGTCGTTGGTTGGAAGGCGATCGCTGAGAAGCGTCAATAGCTATTCGCTCAATAGCTTCAGTTTCTTCTTCGATTTCATTTTGGCTATCTGCCTCCATACTCCAACCATCCGTTATCTGTTGAATCGCTCAAGCCGCTCAAATCTGAGTCTGAATCTGAGCTAATGTTGCTATATCTTGCTGTGCTATCAGCCATGTTTGTTTGAATTGGCATCACTGGATGACGTCACAGGAAAATGGACGGTGGCTTCACAGATAGCGGAAATCAGGCACTTTAAAGCCTTTTTTCGGGATATTCCATGATGGGTAAAATTTTGAAAAAAACTTCGAAAAATAAAATAAGCCACTGGGAACTGATTTGTATTGGTTTTAACCCTTCTGAAATTGTGATAATGTTCCCCTTTAAGAAAAAGTTGTGCATCAGACCTTTTGTGATTCTTGAGGAGTTAATCCGATGAGGACTTCGAAAAAGGAACATTTACTCGCCATTGTGTGTTCTCATGTGCCTTTGCATATTACTTTTGTTGGAGAATCGTTCGTCGCACACTGAGCAACTGAAAGGTTTTTCCCCCGTGTGCGTTCTCATGTGCGACCGCATTGTTCCCCTTTGAGAGAACTTTTTCCCACAGTCCGAGCAATTGAAAGGCTTTTCTCCTGTGTGCGTCCGCACGTGTCGATTCAAATCACAGGTTCTGACAAAACCTTTCGCACAAACAGAACAACTATAGGGGGTGTCTCCTGTGTGTGTTCTCGTGTGTGTTTGCATATCATTTTTGTTAGAGAACCTTTTGCCACACACTGAACAACTGAAAGGTTTTTCTCCCGTGTGCGATCTAATGTGTGTTTGTATATTACGTTTGTTGGAGAATCTTTTACTGCACATCGAACAACTGAAAAGCTTTTCTCCTGTGTGTGTCCTCATGTGCGACAGCATGGTTCCCCGTTGAGAGAACGTTTTGCCGCAGTTTGAGCAATTGAAAGGTTTTTCTCCCGTGTGAGTCCGCATGTGCAGAGTCAACTTGGAGTTTACCACAAAGCCTTTCGCGCAAACAGAACAACTGAAAGGTTTTTCTCCCGTGTGCGTGCGCATGTGTGTTTGCATATTGCGTTTGTCAGAGAATCTTTTATCACAAACTGAACAACTGAAAATCTTTTCTCCGGTGTGTGTTTTCATGTGTGACAGCAGTGTTCCGCTTTGAGAAAAACTTTTGCCGCAGCTTGAGCAAATGAAGGGTTTTTCTCCCGTGTGCGTTCTCATGTGTGACAGCAACGTTCCACTTTGGGAAAACCTTTTGCCGCAGTTTGAGCATATAAAAGGTTTTTCTCCAGTGTGCGTCCGCATGTGTCGAGTCAAGTCAGCGTTTATGACAAAGCCTTTGGCACACACGGAACAATTGTAGGGAGTTTCTCCTGTGTGTGTCCTCATGTGTTTTTGCATGTTACTTTTGTTGGAGAATCTTTTATCACACGCTGAACAACTAAAATGTTTTTCTCCGGAGTGTGTTCTCATGTGCGATTCCATATTTACATTAATGGCGGACGTTGTGTCCTCACTATCTGATAGTGGCGCTAAGAGCTTGTCTGCTTGTGATCCTCCACAGTGGTCTTCATCAGCTTCTGTTGTCATGTGTTGTGTGGAGCTGCTTCTGGAAGGTTCCACATCTCTCTTCTCCTCACTTGGACTGTGATGAAGCTGTGAGGACTCAGGTGGTTTGTCTTCATGCTCTTCAGTCTTCACAGAAATAATAGTCAGTGGAAACTTGGTGAGATCAGCCTCCTCCTGCCCTAGAAGACGCTCTCCCTCCCGAGTGATCCACAATTCCTCCTCTTCTTCTTTAAGGTGGGGGGGTTGTGGCTCCTCCTGCTTCAAAGTGGAGCTCCCCTCCAGCGACTTGGTAAACGGCTCTTCTTGACGACCAAACTGCTGCAGGACTTCTGCGGAACACAAACAAAACAAATACATTTTAACTCAGACTGGTAAAATTTGATTTTCAAGGTAAAAGTTGAATTTCAACGCAAAAAATGATTTTCAAGGCAAAAACTGACTTTCTAGTTAAAAGTTGATTTTCAAGGTTAATGTTGGTTTTCAAGGTAAAAGTTGATTTTCAAGGCAAAAACTGATTTTCGAGGTAAAAGTTGATTTTTAAGGCAAAAACAGATGTTGATGGTAAAAACAGTTTTTCAACGTGAAAACAGTTTTTCAAGGTGAAAACAGTTTTTCAAGGTAAAAACTGATTTTCAAGACAAAAATTGATTTTCAAGGTAAATTTTGATTTTCAAGGTAAAAGTTGAATTTCAAGGCAAAAAATTATTTTCAAGGCAAAAACGGATTTTCAAGGTTAAATTCGATTTTCAATGCAAAAATTATTTACAAGGTAAAGGTTGATTTTCAAGGCAAAAACTGATTTTCAAGGTTAAAGTCGATTTTCATAGCAAAATCTGATTTTCAAGGTAAAAACTGATTTTCAAGGTAGAGTTGATTTTTCAAGGTCAACACTGGTTTTCAAGGTAAAAGTTGAATTTCAAGGCACAAAATGATTTTCAAGGTAAAAGTTGATTTTCAAAGGCAAAAACTAATTTTCAAGGTAAAAACTGATTTTCAAGGTAAAAGTAGATTTTTAAGGCAAAAAATGATTTTCGAGGTGAAAGTTGGTCTTCGAGGCAAAAACTAATTTTCAAGGTAAAAACTCATTTTCAAGGGCAAAAAATTATTTTCAAGGTAAAAACCTGATTTTCATGGTAAAATTTGATTTTCAAGGTAAAAGTTGAATTTCAACGCAAAAACTGATTTTCAAGGTAAAAACTGATTTTCTAGGTAAAAGTTGATTTCCAGGGTTAATGTTGATTTTCAAGGTAAAAGTTGATTTTCAAGGCAAATACTGATTTTCAAGGTAAAAACTGATTTTCAAGGTAAAAGTTGGTTTTCAAGGTTAATGTTGGTTTTCAAGGTAATCGTTGAATTTCAAGGCAAAAACTGATTTTCAAGGTAAAAGTTGATTTTCAAAGGCAAAAACAAATTTTCAAGGTAAAAACTGATTTTCAAGGTAAAAGTAGATTTTTAAGGCAAAAAATTATTTTCAAGGTGAAAGTTGGTCTTCGGGGCAAAAACTAATATTCAAGGTAAAAACTGATTTTCAAGGGAAAACAAATATTTTTAAGGTAAAAACCTGATTTTCATGGTAAAATTAGATTTTCAAGGTGAAAGTTGAATTTCAACGCAAAAACTGATTTTCTAGGTAAAAGTTGATTTTCAGGGTTAATGTTGGTTTTCAAGGTAAAAGTTGATTTTCAAGGTAAAAGTTGATTTTCAACGCAAAAACTGATTTTCAAGGTAAAAGTTGATTTTCAAGGTTAATGTTGGTTTTCAAGGTAAAAGTTGATTTTCAAGGCAAAAACGGATTTTCAAGGTTCAAAATGATTTTCAAGGTAATAAGTGATTTACAAGGGAAAAAATTATTTTCAATGTAAAAGTTTATTTTCAAGGCAAACAATGATTTTCAAGGTTAAAGTCGATTTTCCAGTAGAATAAACGATTTTCAAGGTAAAAACTGATTTTCAATGTAAAAGATGATTTTCAAGGTAAACAATGATTTTCAAGGTAAAAGTTGAATTTTAAGGCAAAAAATTATTTTTAAGGTAAAAGTTGATTTTCAAAAGATTTTCAAGGAAAAATTGTTTTTCAAGGGAATAGTAGATTTTCAAGGTAAAAACTGATTGTAAAGGTGAAAGTTGATTTTCAAGGCAAAAAATTATTTTCAAAGTAAAGGTTGATTTTCGAGGCAAAAACGAATTTTCAAGGTAAAAACTGATTTTCGAGGGGAAAAAAAGATTTTCTAGGTAAAATTAGATTTTCAAGGTAAAAGTTGAATTTCAAGGGATTTTCAAGGCAAACACTGATTTTCAAGGCAAGAAATGTTTTACAAGGTAAAAGTTGATTTTCAAGGCAAAAACGAATTTTCAAGGTAAAAACTGATTTTCAAGGTAAAAACCTGGTTTTAAAGGTAAAATTTGACTTCAAGATAAAAGTTGCATTTCAAGGCAAAAACTGATTTTCACAGTACAATTTGATTCAAGGTAAAAGTTGAATTTCTAGGCAAAAAATTAGTTTCAAGGTAAAAACTAATTTTTAAGGGAAAAAAAAGATTTTCTAGGTAAAATTTGATTTTCAAGGTAAAAGTTGAATTTCAAGGGATTTTCAAGGCAAACACTGATTTTCAAGGCAAAAAATGATTTACAAGGTAAAAGTTGATTTTCAACGTCAGAACGTGACGTCACCTAGGTAATAAAGCCGCCATTTTCTCAAACATATGACAAACACCGGGTCTCAGCTCTGTTATTTTCCGTTTTTTGGACTATTTTTTGGAACCTTGGAGACATCATGCCTCGTCGGTGTGTTGTCGGAGGGTGTAACAACACTAACAGGGAGGGATTCAAGTTGCACCACTGGCCCAAAGATGCGAAAGTGGCCAAGAATTAGACGAAATGTGTTCAAAATACGAGGGTGTGGGGAAAGCCGACGAAATGGTCAGTCGTTTGTTCCGCACACTTTACTGACGAAAGCTATGCTGCTACAGAGATGCCAAGATTGTGTGGATATCCTGCGACACTCAAAGCAGATGCATTTCCAACAATGAAGTCAAAGAAATCTGCCGCCAGACCCCCATTGAATGTGCCGTAGTGTCTGCACATGTTACCGGCGATGCTAAGACAGACATGGCACAGAGATGTATGGATAACCTGCAGATGCATTTCCAACGATAAAGTCAACTTAATCACAAAGGTGAGTTTTGTTGACGTTGTTGACTTATGTGCTAATCAGACATATTTGGTCGCAGCATGACTGCCAGCTAATCGATGCTAACATGCTATTTAGGCTAGCTGTATGTACATTTGATACTATATTTACATCCAGCGTTTCCCTCCACCTACATTTAATGCCAAACAAACACTTACCAATCGATGGATTTAAGTTGATCCAGTGTCACAAGATGCGAAACTTCCGATCGTTGGTCTGCACATTTTACCGGCGATGCTAAGGCTAACATGGCCCAACAGCGTCAATGGCTATTCGCTCAATAGCTTCAGTCTCTTCTTCAATTTCGTTTTCGCTAGTTGCCTCCATACTCCAACCATCCGTTTCAATACATGCGTAATCTGTTGAATCGCTTAAGCCGCTGAAATCTGAGTCTGAATCCGAGCTAATGTCGCTATATCTTGCTGTGCTATCCGTATTGGCATCGCTGGATGACGTCACAGGAAAATGGAAGATGGCTTCACAGATAGCGAAAATCAGGCACTTTAAAGCTTTTTTTAGTGATATTCCGGAATGGGTAAAATTTAAAAAAAAATTTCAAAAAATAAAATAAGCCACTGGCAACTGATTTTTATTGGTTTTCACCCTTCTGAAATTGTGATCATGTTCCCCTTTAAAAAAAAAGCTTTTTTTTAATGGTCGTATTAAAAATCAAGTATATCTCCACCCTGGATGTATTAAACGATATGTGGATGTTGTGCTTACTTGGACTGTGATGAAGCTGTGAGGACTCAGGTGGTTTGTCTTCATGCTCTTCAGTCTTCACAGAGACAACAGTCAGTGGAAACTTGCTGAGATCAGCCTGCTCCTGCCCTAAAAGACACGGTCCCACCTGGGTGATCCACACTTCCTCCTCTTCCTCTTTAATGTGGGGGGACTGTGGCTCCTCCTCTTTCTCATTGATATGTGCAGTTGGTTCCTCGTCTTCCTCTTTAAAATGGCGGCGCTGTGGATCCTCCTGCCTCAAAGTGCAGCTTCTCCCCAGCGGCTGAGTGGGACGCTCTTGACGTCCAGTCAGCTGCTGGACGTCTGAAGGACAAAAACAAAACAAGACCATTTTAACTCAAACATGTTGAATATATAATATAAGCAATTAAATAAACATTTTTGTAGAGTGTGATGGGAATACGTAGAATGTACAGTACAGGCCAAAAGTTTGGACACACCATTCAACACTATTAGTGATTCCTAGAGCCCAAAAAAAGTCTGCGGGCTATAGAGCGTTTTCTATTGGGGGTCCAGTACTCTGGAATGCCCTCCCGGTAACATTTAGAGATGCTAACTCAGTAGAAGCATTTAAGTCCCATCTTAAAACTCATTTGTATACTATAGCCTTTAAATAGCCCCCTTTTTAGACCAGTTGATCTGCCGTTACTGTTCTGCTCTGCGCCCCTCTACTCTGTGGAAGGTGGGGGAGGGTGGGTGGCACAGGTTTGGTGGCCAAGGATTAAGCGCTGGCTGTCCAAAGTCGGGACCTGGGGTGGACCGCTTGTCTGTGGATTGGTTGGGGACGTCTTTGCGCTGCTGAACTGACTCCACTCAGGATGGTTTCCTGCTGGCCCCACTACGGACTGGACTCTCACTATTATGTTAGATCCACTATGGAACAGACTTTCACACTATTATTTTAGATCCACTATGGACTAGACTTTCACACTATTATGTTAGATCCACAATGGACTGGACTTTCACACTATTATGTTGGATCCACTATGGACTAGAATCTCAATATTATGTTAGATCCACTATGGACTGGACTCTCACTATTATGTTAGATCCACTATGGACTAGACTTTCACACTATTATGTTAGATCCACTATGGACTGGACTCTCACTATTATGTTAGATCCACTATGGACTGGACTCTCACTATTATGTTAGATCCACTATGGACTGGACTCACACTATTATGTTAGATCCACTATGGACTGGAATCTCACACTATTATGTTAGATCCACTATGGACTGGACTCACACTATTATGTTAGATCCACTATGGACTGGACTCTCACTATTATGTTAGATCCACTATGGACTGGACTCTCACTATTATGTTAGATCCACTATGGACTGGACTCTGACTATTATGTTAGATCCAATATGGACTAGACTTTCACACTATTATGTTAGATCCACTATGGACTGGACTTTCACACTATTATGTTAGAACAACTATGGACTAGACTTTCACACTATTATGTTAGATCCACTATTGACTGGACTTTCACACTTTTATGTTAGATCCACTATGGACTGGACTCTCACACTATTATGTTAGATCCACTATGGACTGGACTCTCACACTATTATGTTAGATCCACTATGGACTGGACTCTCACACTATTATGTTAGATCCACTATGGACTGGACTCTCACACTATTATGTTAGATCCACTATGGACTGGACTCTCACACTATTATGTTAGATCCACTATGGACTGGACTCTCACACTATTATGTTAGATCCACTATGGACTGGACTCTCACACTATTATGTTAGATCCACTATGGACTGGACTTTCACACTATTATGTTAGATCCACTATGGACTGGACTCTCACACTATTATGTTAGATCCACTATGGACTGGACTCTCACACTATTATGTTAGATCCACTATGGACTGGACTCTCACACTATTATGTTAGATCCACTATGGACTGGACTCTCACACTATTATGTTAGATCCACTATAATATTAGTGATTAACACACGGTTTCATACTGTATCATTTGACAAGGTTCATCCTGTTGAACTGTAAGTAGGTTAGATATAATTACTTTCTGATGCATGTAGTCAGAATCAAGAAGTAAAATAAGCCATGAAATTATGAATTATATTGATTACAATGTAAAATATGTTTGGTGACTGTGTGAGTTTTGTGTAAACATGTTGATACACATTGTTACAAACTGAGAAGAACATCAACCTCTCATAAATATTAGGTGTCTGAAACTGACTTATTTTCATCCTCAAAAGACAATTCATCTTCATATAGGCCATGGGTAGGGAACCTATGGCTCTAGAGCCAGATGTGGCTCTTTTGATGACTGCATCTGGCTCTCGGATAAATCTGAGCTGACGTTGCTTAACACGATAAGTAATGAATAATTCCACTTGTAATCACAGTGTTAAAAATAACGTTCAAAATATAAAACATACTCGTGCATTTAATCCATCCATCCATTTTCTACCGCACCTGTTCAAGAAGTTGCATTAATGGTAAGAAATTATTTATTTATTATTGGTTAGTGTGGAGCTTGCCCTCCTGGGGGTTCTTCAGACCCCACATGCAGGGTTAAAATATTGTTTTATTTTTCAATAATTCTCTCAGTTGCTTTCCAGAAATGTTCTTTGTCTTTCGTTCTCGCTCGCGCTCTGGCTCCAGCCCCAACCCCGTCTCTCTTCCTGGCTGCTGCTTATAACAGAGCGACAGGTGATTAGATAACAAGGCCCAGGTGGGCCATCTACGGTCCTGGCACACCCCGCTTTGCTGCAGGCCCGCATGCCACGCCCCCTCCACAGTTAGCTTCAGAATAACAATGTTATTACAAAAAATGTAATACTTGTTATACTCTACAAATGTTGATCGTACTCAAAAATGCACGCGTTTAGTTGTGTTCAGTGTTGAAAAAAATATTACATGGCTCTTACGGAAATACATTTTAAAAATATTTGGATTTTTGGCTCTCTCAGCCAAAAAGGTTCCCGACCCCTGCTATAGACAATCTATTCAATAAAAGCGTAAATAAATAAATTTAAAGTTAGTAAACACGTGAGAGTAAGAAGTAAACAAACCTGTCCTGTGTGACACAACTTGATGTTTCTTGAAAACAGCGTCCAGTAGTTGATGTTGTCGCTCCTTCTCCTCTTTTGTTGGACAAAGTTCCTCCTCGTACTCTGCTCTCGTTCTTTCGCACATTTTCACACAATCACAACACTTTACACTCACACTTGATCTCTTGCTTAGCGATGTGTTTTCATCACTTCCGCCCGTCTTTGTTAGCGGCTAACACGCTAAGCTAACTAGCCAGCTAAGCTATGAGGAGAAGC
This sequence comes from Nerophis ophidion, assembly GCF_033978795.1. Lineage (NCBI taxonomy): Eukaryota > Metazoa > Chordata > Actinopteri > Syngnathiformes > Syngnathidae > Nerophis > Nerophis ophidion. The sequence goes on along the minus strand of NC_084634.1, from coordinate 6,669,665 downwards.
GTGCACACAGACTAATGTATCCGAATACAAACCACTATAAAATATGTTCACTCTATTAAACAACATAAGAAAGTACAGTACAGTGCTATAATAACCACAAAAACGTATTCTCCATCAAACGCCATTTTGGTTCTTCCTCTTCCTGATTTGTTCACGCGCAGTGTTGTCAAATCTCGCGAGAGAAAACAGCGACATGACACTTCCAGTGCGGCCGTCTACTTTCCTTTTTTTTGTTGAATTTGATAAACCTTTATTTATATACTACGACATTTACAAACAATCGAAAAATGATAACAACACGCACCCTTTTGTTTTTTTAACAGACTGCTTTTCATACGGTCATTTTAATTTAACGACACTGGTTTTATTGTGTTATCTGTGGCATATCTGCCTTGATGTTTTATTTCTGCTCTCATTTGCTAGTATGGAACAAAGAAAAAAAAAAAAAAAAAGGATAGCAAAGGTAAATCTTAGTTACATTGCATGATCCCAGACACGTACCATGTTTATGCACCGTATATTTATATATTTGTATCACCACTGTGAAATTAGTCATTTTTTTGTTTGTAAATGTTGCAGTTTATAAATGAGCGTGTATATATATATATATATATATATATATATATATATATATGCATTCCAGCAAAAATCACTCACGTTTTTTTGATTTCTCTACAGCAGGGGTCGGGAACCTTTTTGGTTGAGAGAGCCATGAAAGCCAAATATTTCAAAATGTATTTCCGTGAGAGCCGTATAATTATTTTTTTTAACACTGAATACAACTAAATGTGTGCATTTTTAAGTAAGACCTGTCATGTCTTTGTAATCATCTTCTGTTTAGTTATGTTCTGTTTTGTTTTTGACTCCATTAGTTCCTGTTTTTGCGCACCCTGGTTTGCTTTTGTTTCCGTGACTACCAATCAGTTCACCTGTTTTCACATGTACCTGTTGTCAATCACCATGTCACCATTTAAGCCTGCGGTTGCCAGGCTTAAATATTACACTTTTCAGCATTCTACTCACCCTCTATCACCTCCTATGTTATCCATGCCGATGATTTCTTTCTCGGTCCAGGTAAGTTTTTCATGCCATAGTTTGTAAGTTTTATTTTATGTTCATAGTTCTCCCATTGTGCGAGTTTTATTTTTCATAGCCAAGTTTTTAACCTCCACTGAGAGCGCCTTTTGTTTATACCCTTTGTTTTTGTAATATTTTTTAGTTAAGATTAAAGATGTCATTACCTTCACGCCATGTCCGTTCCAATCGCTTTGCACCACGGGAAAAACCACACCGTACTCCAGGTCTTGACAAGACCAACATTTTTAGAGTATAATAAGTCTCTTAGTATTTTTAATAACATTTTTATTCTAAATTGAACCAAAAATAAATATATGTCTTACCATTAATGCGACATCTTGGACAGGTGCGATAGAAAACGAATGGTTGGATTAAAATGCATGAGAATGTTTTATAATTTATGTTTAACACTGTGATTACCAGCGTAATTATTAAGAAATTATCGTGTTAAGCAATGTCAGCTAAGATTTATCTGAGTGCCAGGTGCAGTCATCAAAAGAGCCACATCTGGCTCTAGAGCCATAGGTTCCCTACCCCTGCTCTATAATATCCATTGTCACTTTTATTTTGTCAGTTTTTTAGGAAATAATTCGTTTTGGGAGAATTTGTCATTTTAATTTGAAATCCTACCTTCTTCCGGAAGTGACGTGGAGTCCTCGCTCGTTGCTGAGACATGCGTGAGCAAGTAAGTGTTTCTCTCTGCTCTCGTGTTTTTAAAGTGTTTGGCTGTGAAACGAGATTATAATGTGCTCATGTGTTGCTGATATGGTTATGTAGACTTGTTCTACTCATAGTTTGAGTGTTTTAGCGAACTTTTAGCCGGTCTACTGTTCGGTGGCGTTTCTCGCTCACACACACACAGTGGCTGCGGCATTTCTTTGAAGTGTTCCCTCCATTTTAGACTGGTTTGCTGCTGAGTCCTGTGTTAAAGGGGAACATTATCACAATTTCAAAAGGGTTAAAAACAACAAAAATAAGTTCCCAGTGGCTTGTTGTATTTTTTTAGATTTTTTTTGAAATTTTACCGGTCTCGGAATATCCCTAAATAAAGCTTTAAAGTGCCTTATTTTCGCTATCTTCGAAACCACTATCCATTTCCCTGTGACGTCACACAGTGCTGCCAATGTAAACAAACAATGGGAATACCACAGCAAGATATAGTGACATTAGCTCGGATTCAAACTCGGATTTCAGCGACTTAAGCGATTCAACAGATTACGCATGTATTGAAACAGAAGGTTTGAGTATGAAAGAATTGAAGAAGAAACTGAAGCTATTGAGCGAATAGCTATTGACGCTATTCATAGCCATAGCATGGCCGAATAGCTGCGTTAGCATCGCCGGTAAAATGTGCGGACCAAACGATCAGGACTTTCGCATCTTTTGACACTGGAGCAACTTAAATCCGTCGATTGGTGTTTTTTCGCACTAAATGTGGGTGGAAGGAAACGTAATATAGTTGCAAATGCATCTACAGGTTATCCATACATCTCTGTTCCAAGTCTGCTTTAGCACCGCCGGTAAATAGCATGTTAGCATCGATTAGCGTAGCATGTTAACATCGATTAGCCGGCAGTCAACATCAACAAAACTCACCTTTGTGATTTCGTTGACTTTATAGTTTCAAATGCATCTGCAGGTTATCCATACATCTCTGTGCCATGTCTGCCTTAGCATCGCCGGTCAAATGTGGAGACACTCCAGCACATTCAATGGGGGTCTGGCGGCAGATTTCTTGCCAGTGGTGCAACTTGAATCCCTCCCTGTTAGTGTTGTTACACCCTCCGACAACACACCGACGAGGCATGATGTCTCCAAGGTTCCAAAAAATAGTCAAAAAAACGGAAAATAACAGAGCTGAGACCCGGTGTTTGTAATGTGTTGAAAATGAAAATGGCGGGTGTGTTACCTCGGCGACGTCACATTCTGACGTCATCGCCTCCAGCGCGATAAACAGAAAGGCGTTTAATTCGCCAAAATTCACCCATTTAGAGCTCGGAAATCGGTTAAAAAAATACATGGTCTTTTTTCTGCACCATCAAGGTATATATTGACGCTTACATAGGTCTGCTGATAATGTTCCCCTTTAACGCTGCCACAGTTTCCTGTATATTTCGTACAGGTATGTTTCTGTTGCTCCCATAACTTTATTCTATTTTTCTGTACTGTCATATTTATTATTTATTTTCCTATTGTATAAAATATATCACGGCGGTGTATTCATTTTCAGTGTATTTGTAAATGTGATGTATAGGTTTTGTGATGAATGGGAATGTTTCATATAACATTTTTGTTCATTTAAACTGACTCGTTGCTGAGACATGCGCGAGGAAACTGGTTTGCTGCTGAGTCCTGTGTTAACGCTGCCACACTGTTTCCTGTATATTTCATACAGGTAGAAATAAATACGCCACCTGTTTCGGCTAAAGGCAACCACAGAGTCCTCTTGTCTTCGAATCAAGTACACAACGCAGACTCGAACCGGCTACATATATATATATATATATATATATATATATATATATATATATATATATATATATATATATATATATATATATATAATATATCCATTTTCTACCGCTTATTCCCTTTGGGATAGTGGGGGGCGCTGCTCCATTTCTCAGCTACAATCAGATGGAAGGCAATGTACACCCTGGACAAGTCACCACCTCATCACAGGGCCTATATATATATACTGTATATATATATATATATACATACATATTGCATTCTATTTAGTTGCTTTATACTATGCTAGACACACACACACGCATTATATAAATATATATATATATATATATATATATATATATATATATATATATATATATACATACATACATACATATACATACATATGGTAAATGGGTTGTACTTGTATAGCGCTTTTCTACCCCTTCTTAAGGAGCCCAAAGTGCATCCGCCGATTCACACACACATTCACACACTGATGGTGGGATATATATGTGTGTATATATATATATATATATATATATATATATATCTCCATCCATCCATTTTCTACCGCTTATTCCCTTTTGGGGTCGCTGGCGCCTATCTCAGCTACAATCGGGCGGAAGGAGGGGTACACCCTGGACAAGTCGCCACCTCATCGCAGGGCCAACACAGATAGACAGACAACATTCACACTCACATTCACACACTAGGGACCATTTAGTGTTGCCAATCAACCTATCCCCAGGTGCATGTCTTTGGAAGTGGGAGGAAGCCGGAGTACCCGGAGGGAACCCGCGCATTAACGGGGAAGACATGCAAACTCCAAACAGAAAGATCCCGAGCCTGGATTTGAACCCAGGACTGCAGGACTTTTGTATTGTGAGGCAGACGCACTAACCCCTCTTCCACCGTGAAGCCCATATATATGTATATATATATATATATTATATATATACAAACCCCTTTTCAATATGAGTTGGGAAATTGTGTTGCAAATCCTTTTCAACCCATATTCAATTGAATAGACTGCAAAGACAACATATTTGATGTTCAAACTCAAACTTTATTTTTTTTTGCAAATAATAATTAACTTAGAATTTCATGGCTGCAAAACGTGGCAAAGTAGTTGGGAAAGGGCATGTTCACCACTGTGTTACATCACCTTTTATTTTAACAACACTCAATAAACGTTTGGGAACTGAGGAAACTAATTGTTGAAGCTTTGAAAGTGGAATTCTTTCCCCTTCTTGTTTTATGTAGAGCTTCAGTCGTTCAACAGTCCGGGGTCTCCGCTGTCGTATTTTACGCTTCATAATACGCCACACATTTTCCATGGGAGACAGGTCTGGACTGCAGGCGGGCCAGGAAAGTACCCACACTCTTTTACTACGAAGCCACACTGTTGTAACACATGGCTTGGCATTGTTTTGCTGAAATAAGCAGGAGCGTCCATGATAACGTTGCTTGGATGGCAACATATGCTGCTCCAAAACCTGTATGTACCTTTCAGCATTAATGGTGCCTTCACAGATGTGTAGGTTAGTCATGCCTTGGGCGCTAATACACCCCCATACCATCACAGATTCTGGCTTTTGAACTTTGCGCCTAGAACAATCCGGGTGTTTCTTTTCTTCTTTGTCCCAGACGACATGACGCCCACAGTTTCCAAAAACAATTTGAAATGTGGACTCGTCAGACCACAGAACACTTTTCCACTATGCATCAGTCCATCTTAGATGATCTCGTTCCCAGAGAAGCCGGCGGTTGTTGATAAATGGCTTTCGCTTTGCATAGTAGAGCTTTAACTTGCACTTACAGATGTAGCGACAAACTGTATTTAGTGACAGTGGTTTTCTGAAGTGTTCCTGAGCCCATGTGGTGATATCCTTTTGAAATTGATGTCGGTTTTTGATACAGTACCGTCTGAGGGATCAAAGGTCACGGTCATTCATTGTTGGTTTCCGGCCATGCCGCTTACGTGGAGTGATTTCTCCAGATTCTCTGAACCTTTTGATGATATTATGGAGCGTAGATGTTGAAATCCCTAAATTTCTTGCAATTGCACTTTGAGAAACATTGTTCTTAAACTGTTTGACTATTTGCTCACGCAGTTGTGGACAAAGGGGTGTACCTCGCCCCATTCTTTCTTGTGAAAGACTGAGCATTTTTTGGGGAAGCTGTTTTTATACCCAATCATGGCACCCACCTGTTCCCAATTAGCCTGCACACCTGTGGGATGTTCCCAATAAGTGTTTGATGAGCATTCCTCAACTTTATCAGTATTTATTGCCACCTTTCCCAACTTCTTTGTCACTTGTTACTGGCATCAAATTCTAAAGTTAATGATTATTTGCAAAAAAAAAAAATGTTTATCACTTTGAACATCAAATATGTTGTCTTTGTAGCATATTCAACTGAATATGGCTTGAAAATGATTTGCAAATCATTTTATTTCGTTTATATTTACATCGAACACAATTTCCCAACTCATGGAAACGGGGTTTATATATATATATATATATATATATATATATATATATATATATATATATATATATATATATATATATATATATATATATATATGTGTGTGTATATATATATGTGTGTGTATATGTATATGTATATATATATATATATATATATATGTATATATACATATATATACACATATGTATATATATATGTATATATGTATGTATGTATATATATATATATATACATGTATATCAATCAATGATTATATAGCCCTAAATCACTAGTGTCTCAAAGGGCTGCACAAACCACAACGACATCCTCGGTAGAGCCCACATAAGGGCAAAGAAAACTCACCCAGTGGGACGTGGGTGACAATGATGACTATGAGAAACCTTGGAGATGACCGCATATGTGGGGACCGAAAGCAATGGATGTCGAGCGGGTCTAACATACATATATATGCATATGTATATACATATATATATACATACATGATAGACAGGTGCTCAAATACTTATTTTCAGCTTTATCACACAAATAAATGGTTAAAAAATCATAGATTGTGATTTCTGGATTTTTTCTTCTTAGGTTACCTCTCATACAGTGGACATGCACCGACCGTGAATATTTCAGACCCCCCCCATGACTTCTAAGTGGGAGAACTTGCAAAATAGCAGGGTGTTCAATTACTTATTTTCTTCAGTATGTACATACATACATATACAAATATATATATATATATATATATATATATATATATACAAAAAAAAAATATATATATATATACATATATCCACATATATATACATATATCTATACATATATATACATATATAAAAATATATATGTATATATTAGGGCTACGAATCTTTGGGTGTGCCATGATTCGATTCAATATGGATTCTTGGGTGTTGCGATTCGATAATATATCGATTTTTTTCGATTCAACGCGATTCTCAATTCAAAAACAATTTTTTTTCCCGATTTAAAGGGATTCTGTATTCATTCAATACATAGGATTTCAGCAGGATCTACCCCAGTCTGCTGACATGCTAGCAGAGTAGTAGATTTAAAAAAAAAAGCTTTATAATTGTAAAGGACAATGTTTTATTAACTGATTGCAATAATGTAAATTTATTTTAACTATTAAACGAAACAAAAATACAACTTATTTTATCTTTGTGAAAACATTGGACACAGTGTGTTGTCAAGCTTATGAGATGCCATGCAAGTGTAAGCCACTGTGACACTATTGTTCTTTTTTATTATTTTTAGAAATGTCTAATGATAATGTCAATGAGGGATTTTTAATCACTGCTATGCTGAAATTATAACTAATATTGATACTGTTGTTGATAATATTCATTTTTGTTTCACTACTTGTGGTTTGTTCTGTGTCGTGTTTGTGTCTCCTCTCAATTGCTCTGTTTATTGCAGTTCTGAGTGTTGCTGGGTCAGGTTTTGTTTTGGCATCGGATTGCATTGTTATGGTATTGCTGTGTAGTGGTTTGTTGGATTGATTAAATAAAATAAAATTTAAAAAATCTCTTTTTTAAAAATGAGAATCGATTCTGAATTGCATGTGAGAATCGCGATTCGTATTCGAATCGATTTTTTCCCACACCCCTAATATATATATATATATATATATATATATATACATATATATACATATGTATGTATATATATATACATATATATACATATGTATGTATATGTATATATACATACATACACATATATACATGCTATTTTTTAGCCCAATACAACCTTCAAGTAGAAAAAGACACCCCTTTTTCAAACCATGCCTGGCAGGTGTAGAGTGAAAGGTTGTGGCAATAAGCCAAGAAGTTCCTCAACTTTAAAATTCCGCATGCTACCTCCATAAATCGGGACCGACTAAAGCCGACCTGACAACTGCGCTAGGATGACGCGGCAAGATGCTCGTTTTGTCTCAGATATTTTGACATGTAGGCTTCACGGTGGCAGAGGGGTTAGTGCATCTGCCTCACAATACGAAGGTCCTGAGTAGTCTGGGGTTCAATCCCGGGCTCGGGATCTTTCTGTGTGGAGTTTGCATGTCTTCCCCGTGAATGCGTGGGTTCCCTCCGGGTACTCCGGTTTCCTCCCACTTCCAAAGACATGCACCTGGGGATAGGTTGATTGGCAACACTAAATGGTCCCTAGTGTGTGAATGTGAGTGTGAATGTTGTCTGTCTATCTGTGTTGGCCCTGTGATGAGGTGGTGACTTGTCCAGGGTGTACACCGCCTTCCGCCCGATTGTAGCTGAGATAGGCACCAGCGACCCCAAAGGGAATAAGCGGTAGAAAATGGATGTATGGATGGTTTTTGACATGTAGAGTGAGGGCTATGCTATGCCGCACAATTAATCCCTTTTTAAAAAAGCCGGCTGCTGTTGCGTACCAAATCTAGGACTTTGACCACGACGGAGGCTTGTCTTGAAGCCCCGTGAACAGGCAACCGCCAACGCCAGAGGCCGTTGTGTCTGCGCACAGAGCTCCATTATCACGTTGACCACCTAATTTTCTCCCGTTAAAGACCACCGCACTGCTGTTATTAAACAGCGACAGTTCTCCCGTTCAAAGGCAAAACCCAGTAACTCAATGTTGGTCAAAACTGAGCTGATAATAATTTTGGAGTTCCTAGGTGATATGCTTTACATTAGCGATATTGTAATTTTTTCCGTAAGTAAGCTGTTACGCGCATGGCAGGACCTAGCAACTACCACATAACTGCGTAGATACAACAGAAAACCTAGTATCTCAAGGGACCAATCGGAGCTTCTTTGTCAGTCGCCTTATTGTCTTTAACGAGATATTTGCACGAATGGGGGCCGACGGTCAAGCTGATTATGTGATATTATGGCACGAGGGGATATTTGGAAGATTGGCCCAGGACGTTGCAAGCACCTTCATTAAATGTATTGTTCTTGATTCTTCCCCTTGCATACTCTTTTGGGCAGATAACTGTGGAGGTCCAAATAAAAACTGGACGCTGTACACGGCTCTTGCCCAAAGTGCAAAAGCAGAATGGGGCCCACCCGAGATTGTGATAAAATATCTGGAGAAAGGGCACACGTTCATGAGAGCAGATTCAATCCATGGCTCGATCGGCAAGAAAATGAAAAAGCTCAAGAAAACATCTATACGTTTGATGACTTTGTAGATCTTTGTAAGACAGCATCGAGATCGATTGGTTTTCCTTTGTTTTCTCAAAATCAGCTAGAAGTGAGTCACTAGGTTTTGCCTTTGGACGGGAGAGTTGTAGACGGCCTGTAGCTGCAACAGGGTTTTTCTTCATTTACTCAAATTGTGTTCGTCTTATCACTTAGCACAAGCTATTTCTAGAAGTCCGGTTTTGTTTTTCGGATCCAGCTTTAATAATATCTCCTTCTGAATAGGAAATTGTTTTTTTCCCCGTGGACTACTTTAGCAGTCTGCCACAGAAAAAAATAAAAATACGTATTTGCCCTCTTTGTCCGTAACGGAAACATGGAGTGTAAAATTCACTCATCCACTTGAATATTATTCAAATGACTAATAATGTTATGTTTTTTCCCTTGGATCTAACACAACCCAAATGTGTGTGTGTGTATATGTACTACAAATCTCTAACAAACATATAGTTAGGGAGTATTTGGGTGAGGTGTGTTTGTTTATATACTACATTTTGAGCGTGTGTAATTTAATTGTGGTAAATGCGGAGGAGGACAGAGCTATATGACGGATAGACGAATAGAAAAAGGAGGAAAAATAAATAAAGTAAATATAAAATAAGAAAGGAGGGGTTGGTACACACAGTAGGAAATGATACAAGAAAAAGCAACGGTAAACATTTAGTTTCCATTTCCACAAGTGGGTATGGCTATTGTTTACATGCGTTCCATGACATGCTGTATTAGGAGAAGAATAAGAGTGGTGTAGCTTTCTCGTCGCAAAATAGTTGATCTTTACACAAACAGGTAGGCACCCCTGACCTTGTGGGCAACCCCATCTAGAGAGGGGGGGTTGCCCACATCTGAGGTCCTCTCCAAGGTTTCTCATAGTCAGCATTGTCACTGGCGTCCCACTGGATGTGAATTCTCTCTGCCCACTGGGTGTGAGTTTTCCTTGCCCTTTTGTGGGTTCTTCCGAGGATGTTGTAGTCGTAATGATTTGTGCAGTCCTTTGAGACATTTGTGATTTGGGGCTATATAAATAAACATTGATTGATTGACCAATTAACTTTTTTTGAAATGGTCGAAGATCTTTCCAGGGTATTGATTGTTGACGTTAAAGTACCTGATAGTGTTTTGGAATTCATAACATACCATCCTGACTGGTTTATCCGGACCAAAGTCCGCACTTTTTAAAATTCCTGCAGTAATGACTATTTAGTGACTATGGGTCCGTTAAAGGGGAACATTATCACAATTTCAAAAGGGTTAAAAACAATAAAAATCAGTTCCCGGTGGCTTGTTGTATTTTTGGAAGTTTTCTTCAAAATTTTACCGGTCCCGGAATGTCCCTAAATAAAGCTTTAAAGTGCCTTATTTTCGCTATCTTCGAAACCACTATCCATTTCCCTGTGACGTCATACAGTGCTGCCAATACAAACAACATGGCGGTTACCACAGCAAGATATAGCGACATTAGCTCGGATTCAGACTCGGATTTCAGCGGCTTAAGCGATTCAACAGATTACGCATGTATTGAAACGGATGGTCGGAGTATGGAGGCAGATAGCGAAAACGAAACTGAAAAAGAAATTGAAGCTATTGAGCGAATAGCTATTGACGCTATTCGGCCATAGCGTGGGTGTACCTAATGAAGTGGCCCATAGCATGGCTGCCTTATTAACATCGCCGGTAAAATGTGCGGACCAAACGATCAGGACTTTCGCATCTTGTGACACTGGAGCAACTTAAATCCGTTGATTGGTAAGTGTTTGTTTCGCATTAAATGTGGGTATCTAGTTTCAAATGTACACACAGCTAGCGTAAATAGCATGTTAGCATCGATTAGCATAGCATGTTAGCATCGATTAGCTGGCAGTCATGCCGTGACCAAATATGTCTGATTAGCACATAAGTCAACAACATCAACAAAACTCACCTTTGTGATTTCGTTGACTTAATCGTTGCAAATGCATCTGCAGGTTATCCATACATCTCTGTGCCATGTCTGTCTTAGCATCGCCGGTCAAATGTGAAGACACTTTGGTACATTCAATGGGGTTCTGGCGGCAGATTTCTTGCCAGTGGTGCAACTTGAATCCCTCCCTGTTAGTGTTGTTACACCCTCCGACAACACACCGACGAGGCATGATGTCTCCAAGGTTCCAAAAAATAGTCGAAAAAAACGGAAAATAACAGAGCTGAGACCCGGTGTTTGTAATGTGTTAAAAATGAAAATGGCGGGTGTGTTACCTCGGTGACGTCACATTCTGACGTCATCGCTAAAAGAGTGATAAACAGAAAGGCGTTTAATTTGCCAAAATTCACCCATTTAGAGTTCGGAAATTGGTTAAAAAAATAGATGGTCTTTTTTCTGTACCATCAAGGTATATATTGACGCTTACATAGGTCTGCTGATAATGTTCCCCTTTAAAGGAGGACTTCCAAAAAGGAAAAGTTATTCTCCCGTGTGTGTTCCCATGTGTTTTTGCATGTTCTGTTTGTTGGATAAACTTTTGCCACACACGGAACAACTGAAGGGTTTTTCTCCCGTGTGGGTTCTCATGTGTCTCTGGATATTACGTTTGTCGGAGAATCGTTTACCGCACACTGAGCAACTGATAGGTTTTTCCCCCGTGTGCGTTCTCATGTGTGACTGAATGTTATGCTTGTCGGAGAATTTTTTACTGCAAACTGAACAACTGAATTGCTTTTCTCCTGTGTGTTTCCTCATGTGTTGAGTCAAATTAAAGTTTCTAACAAAGACTTTAGCACAGACGGAACAACTATAGGGGGTTTCCCCTGTGTGGGTTTTCATGTGTTTTTGCATATTATTTTTGTTGGAGAATCTTTTACCGCAAACTGAACAACTGAAAGGTTTATCTCCTGAGTGTGTACTCATGTGCAACAGCAACGATCCCTTTTGAGAGAACGTTTTGCTGCAGTTCAAGCAATTGAAAGGTTTCTCTCCTGTGTGCGTCCGCATGTGTTGAGTTAAATCAGAGTTTCTCACAAAGCCTTTAGCACAAACTGAACAACTAAAAGGCTTTTCTACCCTGTGCGTCCTCATGTGTGTTTGCATTTTACTTTTGTCAAAGAATCTCTTACCACAAACTGAACAACTGAAAGGTTTTTCACCCGTGTGTGTCCTCATGTGCGACAGCATCGCTCCGTTTTGAGAAAATCCTTTGCCGCAGTTCGGGCAAATGAAAGGTTTTTCCCCCGTGTGTGTTCTCATGTGTATTTGCATGTTAGTTTTGATGGAGAATCTTTTATCGCAAACTGAACAGCTGAAAGGTTTTTCTCCTGTGTGTGTCCGCATGTGTCGAGTCAAATGAGAGCTTTTGATAAACTCTTTTGCGCAAACTGAACAACCGAAGGGTTTTTCTTCAGCGTGCGTTCTAATGTGCGATTCCATATTTTCATTAACGGGTGACGTTGTGTCCTCACTATCTGATAGTGGAGCGAAGAGGTTGTCTGCTTGTGATCCTCCGCAGTGGTCTCCATCAGCTTCTGTGATCACGTGTTGTGGTGAGCTGCTTCTTGAAGGTTCCATCTCTCTCGTCTCCTTACTTGGACTGTGATAAAGGTGTGAGGACTCAGGTTGTTTGTCTTCAGTCTTCACAGAGACAACAGTCAGTGGAAACTTGGTAAAATCAGCCTGCTCCTGCCCTGGAAGACACTCTCCCTCCGTGGTGATCCAAAGTTCCTCTTCTTCCTCTTTATAGTGGGGGGGCTGCGGATCCTCCTGCTTTAAAATGGAGTTGACACCCGGTGAATGACGAAGTCCGACCAGCTGCTGGACGTCTGCAGGACACAAAAACATACACATTTAGTTCTTGAACAGTGTTCGATCGTAAATAGAAATGTATTTATTGAAGCAAATTTCTCAATAGAAACAAAGTAAACATGAATAATGAGTTCCAACTAGGGGTTGGCGATATGGCCTTTTATTAATATCTCCATATTTATAAGCCTTTTCACGATGGGCGATACATATCTCGATATTTGGCTTTAGCCTTGAATGGACAATTGATGCATATAATCACAGCAGTATGATGAGTCTATGTGTCTACATGAAAACATTCTTCATACTACATTAATATATGCTCAATTTAAACTTTCATGCAGAGAGGGAAATCACATTTAAGTCAATTTACCAAAAGTGTATTTATTAAAGAGTTATTAAGCAGTGGCACAAACATTCATGTCATTTCCAAAACAGAAAGTGCAAGATTGTCAGAGACATTTTAAAACAAGCTATGAGTGCACTTTTGTGCATGATGTCACTAAGATGACATATCAAAACAACCTTAAATTAAAGTGCACTTTTTGTACAGAACGCCACTACAATAGTTTAAAACAAATAAAGTGCACTTTTGTGCATGATGTCACACAATTTATTTCAATAACTGTCAAACAAAAATGAGCTGCATAATAGGAACCCAAATAAAGTTAAAGTACTAATGATTGTCACACATACTCTTGGTGTGGCGAAATTATTCTCTGCATTTGACCCATCACCCTTGATCACCCCCTGGGAGGTGAGGGGAGCAGTGAGCAGCAGCGGTGCCGTGCCTGGGAATAATTTTTGGTGATTTAACCCCCAATTCCAACCCTTGATGCTGAGTGCCAAGCAGGAAAGGAATGAGTCCCATTTTTATAGTCTTTGGTATGACTCGGCCGGGGTTTCAACTCACAACCTACCGATCTCAGGGCGGACACTCTAACCCAGGGGTAGGGAACCCATGGCTCGCGAGCCAGATGTGGCTCTTTAGATGACTGCAACTGGCTCTCGGATGAATCTGAGCTCACACTATTTAACACAATAAGTAATGAATAATTCCACTTGTAATCACAGTGTTAAAAATAACGTTAAAAATATAAAAATGCTCATGCATTTGAATCCCATCCATCCTTTTTTCTACCGCACCTGTTCAAGAAGTTGCCTTAAAGGTAAGAAATTATTTATTTATTATTGGTTAGTGTAGGGCTAGCCCTCTTGGGGGATGTTCAACAAGGCCCAGGTGGGCCATTTACACACCTGTCGCTGATTTCGAGGCCGGTCCTGGCATCACCCGCTTCGCTGCAGACCCGCAGGCCACGCCCCCTCCTAAATTAGCTTCAGAATAACAACGTTATTACAAAGAATAAGAGACCTATTATACTCTAGAAATGTTGGTCTTAATTAAAAATGCACACTTTTAGTCGTGTTCAGCGTTAAAAATATATGATATGGCTCTTACGTAAATACATTTTAAAATATTTGGCTTCTTGGCTCTCTCAGCCAAAAAGGTTCCCGACCCCTGCTCTAACCACTAGTAGTGTATGTCCTTCACTATGTGGTAGGTTACTATGGACATTATTAGATTCTGTTGCTGACTATTTTTTTCATACGATCTGGAAATGGTTGGTTTGGCCTTTTGTGGGTATGGCACAGAACGAAGATATTAACATGCAGTTTCAAGCACTCTTCATTTTCTAGCAGGGGACATTTCAAATGATGCTACAAATTACCAGTAGGTGCCGCATACTTGTTCGACATATTGTTTGAAGCCAAACCACAGCCAGACGATGGACCCTGTGCTGTTTTACTTAGGAATGAATTCTTCCTTCATTTGTTACCAGATTGGCACCTTCTCTCTCTCGTATTACCACTCGCACCACTCCGTTAGCATCACAGCTAATGTTACCCATGCTGCTACCTCTAATGCGAGGGCGTATGACGCGACAGTATGTGATCTACGTAAGAATGTGCGCTTGTCTGTGAGAAGGAGAGACAAGAAAGAGTAAAAAAAAGCCTGTAGTGTAATGCCCACAGCTAAAAGCAACTGCGTGAGAACGTATATGTTATGGCTCAGACCCTTGCCAACGGCGCTCATCCGTCTGTGCGCTCCAGTGAGTGCACAGACGCCCTGCAGCGGCCGCCAGCTGCAATCATTCACAGACAATCACCACACCTGCCCGTAATGAAGGACCTGCCTTCATAAGCCGGAGTATAGCCTTCCGTACCTTCCCTGTGTTCATCTCCGAGTCACGCTGCGTGTCGTGTGCTTCCGGATCTTCCCTGTCTTCCTCGTGCTTTCTGGTTTTTGACTCCTTGCTCGACCCGGACAACGACGACTCGCTCCTGCCTCTGGACTACGCTGCCTGTCTTGCCCTTGTCGGACTGCACCGCTTCTCTCAACACGCACCTCCAACACTTACGGTAAAATCTCTCCAGTTAAATCCTGCACATAGTCTTACACCAGGGGTCACCAACGCGGAGCCCGCGGGCACCAGGTAGCCCGTAAGGACCAGATGAGTCGCCCGCTGGCCGGTTCTAAAAATAGCTCAAATAGCAGCACTTACCAGTGAGCTGCCTCTATTTTTTAAATTGTATTTATTTATTAGCAAGCTGGTCTCGGTTTGCTCGACATTTTTAATTCTAAGAGAGACAAAACTCAAATAGAATTTGAAAAACCAAGAAAATATTTTAAAGACCTGGTCTTCACTTGTTTAAATAGATTCATTAATTTTTTTTACTTTGCTTCTTATAACTTTCAGAAAGACAATTTTAGAGAAAAAATACAACCTTAAAAATGATTTTTGGATTTTTAAACATAATTTTTTACCTTTTAAATTCCTTCCTCTTCTTTCCTGACAATTTAAATCAATGTTCAAGTACTTTTTTTGTTTTATTGTAAAGAATAATAAATACAATTTAATTTAATTCTTCATTTTAGCTTCTGTTTTTTCGACGAAGAATATTTGTGAAATATTTCTTCAAACTAATTACGATTAAAATTCCTCAAAAATATTCTGGCAAATCTAGAAAAATCTGTTGAATCAAATTTAAATCTTATTTCAAAGCCTTTTGAATTTCTTTTAAAAAATTTTTTTCGGAAAATCTAGAAGAAATAATGATTTGTCTTTGTTAGAAATATAGCTTGGTCCAATTTGTTATATATTCTGACAAAGTGCAGATTGGATTTTAACCTATTTAAAACATGTCATCAAAATTCTAAAATTAATCTTAATCAGGAAAAATTACTAATGATGTTGCATAAATTATTTTTTTAATTTTTTCAAAAACATTCGAATTAGCTAGTTTTTCTCTTCATTTTTTTCGGTTGAATTTTGAATATTAAAGAGTCGAAATTAAAGATAAACTATGTTTCAAATTTTTTTTGTGTTTTCTCCTCTTTTAAACCGTTCAATTAAGTGTTTTATTCATCATTTATCTTCTGCAAAAAAACCTTCCGTAAAAAGAAAAAAAATGTACGGCGGAATGACGGACAGAAATATCCTTTTTTTTTTATATATATATATACCGGAATATAGATGTATTTATTAAAGGTAAATTAAGCAAATTGGCTATTTCTGGCAATTTAATAAGTGTGTATCAAACTGGTAGCCCTTCGCATTAATCACTACACAAGAAGTAGCTCTTGGTTACAAAAAGGTTGTTGACCCGAGTCTTACACCATAGACACTCTTCGATCTTGTTCACACTCCATTTCCCTAGTTATATTATTGTATTTTATATATATATATATATATATATATATATATATATATAATAAATATTTGGACATTACTGCCACCTGGTGTCAATCTACCGTCATCTCCCCCTGTTTAAACCTTAACAGTATACTCAAATATCACGATATAGTCAGTTTTTATATCGCACAGAGACAAACCCGCGACATATCGCCCAGTCCTAGTTCTGTACGCTCCATACTTCTCCCTACGTCTGTGTACACAGCGGAATTTTAAAAAGTCATAAATTTTACTGTTTGAAACCTATACCGATAATTTTGAAACAGATACCGATAATTTCCGATATCACATTTTAAAGCATTCATCGGCCGATAATATCGGCAGTCTGATATTATCGGACATCCCTATAAAACATGCATCGTACTGTCGATAGCCAGAATTCCAAAATAAGTAGGCAATATTCCAAAATAAGTGCAGTTCCCTTTTAAGAGAAAGACATTGTAGGCAAGAAGGAAAATATACCGACATCCGACACATTTGCGGTCCTTGGGGCGGTTTAGCTCGGTTGGTAGAGTGGCCGTGCTAGCAACTTGAGGGTTGCAGGTTCGATTCCCGCTTCCGCCATCCTAGTCACTGCCGTTGTGTCCTTGGGCAAGACACTGTCCCCACCTGCTCCCAGTGCCACCCACACTGGTTTGAATGTAACTTAGATATTGGGTTTCACTATGTAAAGCGCTTTGAGTCACTAGAGAAAAAGCGCTATATAAATATAATTCACTTCACTTCACTCTCCAAGGTTTCTCATTGTCATTCTCATCGACGTCCCACAGGGTCGTGAGTTTTTCCTTGCCCTTATGTGGGTGCTGATCCGCGCATGTCGTTGTGGCTTGTGCAGCCCTTTGAGACACTTGTGGTTTAGGGCTATATAAATAAACATTGATTGATTGATTGATTTATTCTAGGTATCAAATACCTCCTTTGTCATGTCCACGTATCAATCCAGAGCTCACCCAACAAACCGTAAGAAACGGACGTTAAAAACTATTCAAAAAGGGTTAAGTTCACTTTTTTCGTGTTTGACGGAGAAACAACAAGCACCGGGGGTGCCAAATGAGGACGTGTTCGAAGCGGAAGAGATAAAGTTTCATGCGGGTCGAGGAGGAGGAGCCACAGTCCCCTGTTACTGTATACCAGGGGTAGGGAACCAATGGCTCGCGAGCCAGATGTGGCTCTTTTGATAACTGCATCCGGCTCTCGGATAAATCTGAGCTGAGACTGTTAAAATTAATGTTCAAAATATAAAACATGCTCATGCATTTGAATCCATCCATCCTTTTTTCTACCGCACTTGTTCAAGAAGTTGCAATAAGGGTAAGAAGTGATTTATTTATTATCGGTTAGTTTAGGGTTTGCCCTCCTGGGGTATCTTCAGACCACCAAGCACCGACATGAGAGCCTGTTTCAGTGCTACAATATTTTTTTTAAATGTTCAATAAGTCTCTCAGTTGCTTTCCAGCAATTGTCTTTTTCCTCTTTCGTTCTCGCTCGCACTCTGGCTCCAGCCCCAACCCCGTCTCTCCTCCTGGCTGCTGCTTATAAATTAGATAAAAAGGCCCAGGTGGGCCTTCTATGTACCTGTTGCTGATTTCGAGGCTGGTCCTGGCAACAACCCGCTTCGCTGCAGTCCCGCAGGCCACGCCCCCTCCACAGTTAGCTTCAGAATAACAATGTTATTACAAAGAATAAGAGACCTATTATAATCTAGAAATGTTGGTCTTACTTAAAAATGCACGCGTTCAGTTATCATACGGCTCTCACGGAAATACATTTTAAAATATTTGGATTCTTGGCTCTCTCAGCCAAAAAGGTTCCCGACCCCTGCTGTATACCTTTTGCTTGGCCCGGTATAAACCGTTTGCTTGCCTAACAGAATTGCTATTGTGGCATCCAGCGAGGAGGAGGCCGGGCACAACACCCAGTGCAGACACAATGAGCAGAGGGACTTCGGCTTCAAGACATTAAGGATTACTTCTATCGGTATTGCGGTACTTTGGTAAATATACTGGCATAAATCCCACCCAGCCTTACTCTTAGTCAAAAGTGTGGCCCCTGGATGAAGATGTGTCACAAACATTGTATTAGATGATATGTGGATGTTGTGCTTACTTGGACTGTGATGAAGCTGTGAGGACTCAGGTGGTTTGTCTTCATGCTCTTCAGTCTTCACAGAGACAACAGTCAGTGGAAACTTGCTGAGATCAGCCTCCTCCTGCCCGAGGAGACACTCTTCCTCCTGAGTGATCCACACTTCCTCCTCTTCCTCTTTAACGTGGGGAGACTGCTGGACATCTGGTGGGTAAAGAAGTGAATAATATCAAAAGAGAATAGAATTCATTCTTGACTAACAC